>NC_079231.1:7606125-7906125 GCF_029633865.1 Lampris incognitus | reverse complement strand
AGCAGATTTAAACACTTGGCATGTCTTGATAAACACCAATAACGGAGTTTTCCCTGCCTGAGCTGATGATTTGGATTTTGCAAGAAATTAGCAAACCCATCAAAAAGTTGAGTGGTTGCAAGATAGCGAGACAGACAGACAGTGAGACAGACATATAGGCCTCAGCTATGCGTCTTCCTGGGACTTTTTGCTTGCAAGTTACCTACTTCAGGTGCAGGGAAAGAAAGATAAGGACAGGATCTGGGTTTGTCCTCTTTACACAGTGGACCAAGGCACATATCATGTGATCATGTTGTGAGTTAAACTCCAGAATATTCCACTCCATTATGTCCTATGAAACAGAGATAGCTTAAGGTTAAAATTTAGAAATTAACAACCAGCTGGCAGAGCTTATCTGTCGCTTCAGTAGATAAACAATGAACAATTCTGACAGTTAGCTGACACTTAACCAGTATCAGTGCACTCAGTAGAGAGCAGATCTACACACCAGGTGTATCTCCTCTTCTCCGGTGCTCAGACTTAGGCAACAGACCAGCTGAGGAGTTTGCACTCAATTGCAGTATAAAACAGGTTTTTCAAAGGTTTTGAATCACCGCAACCATGACAGGTCCCTGATCATACAATTATAACTACACAAAAATTATTAGGTGGACAGACCCAATAGTATATGAGATTAGCAGCGGACAGATACACACACACACACGGACAGGAAAAAAGTGTTTTTCCTTCCATTATAAGACTTTCACAGCAGCCAAGTTGATTGAACAGGAAATATGACAAAAAAGTTGTTAATATGCAGTGCTCAAGCTAAAAATCTACCTAATAAAAATGTTTTGCCTGTCAGTCTGTGGATGTGCGGCCTCCTAGGTGGACCCTCGCATGAATGCGAACAAGTCTAATATGAACTTGAACTTTCCAAAAAGAAAAGGTTTGCTATGCAACCATTTTGGTCCTAACCCTGTCTTTATTTGCACAATATATTAAAGCTGGGTAAACCGTTTATGCTCGCGCATGCGAGACTCACCTGTACGGCTGACTCAGATCGGGCAAGGATAGGTAACACTTCCTGTTTTGACTGCAACCTAGAAGAAGTTATTCCTTTATAACTTTTGCATTTTTTGTATTATCACAATTCTTTTAATAATGTGTGATCATGTCACTGCTAAATCTGAGTTGACTAGATTATCGACGGTTGACTCAAGGTTGCACAAAAAAATATTAGGCTGATGGGCCCAGGAGTATGTGAGATAAGCTGCGGGGACACACACACACACACAATATCCCCTTCAGGCTACTGCCTGGCGGAGATAACTAGGGTCAACCAATCCTGCATTTTAAGGCTCTAGCAGTGAGAAGGTCACAGGTCAGATACCCAGTGTCAGACAGTATTCCCATGACCTTTAGAAGTTTTTTGTAAGTGCTAGGAAGAAGAAATGACAGAGGAAGGATGACCCCCCCGCCTCATTTTAAAAGCTACTCTGAAGACTTTACATGCATTTATTTTACTCTATCCCTGGTGTGTTAGACAGCAGGTAATTCATGACTATACAGATCATTAACATTTGGTTTTTGAACACGTTTATGGTTACTGTGTGACAGTACTTTCCCAGGAAACATGATGGGGTACATGGGGTTTAATGTCTTCCTCATAACAGCCAAATGAGGAAGAAGAGGGAAGGTAGTGTTGAGTTTGAAGAAGTGGAGTTGTTGTGTCTAACAAGCAGATATGACAGAACACGCTGGTAGAAGACCTTGACCAACAGACTGTACAACATCAGTAAGTCAGACTCAGGTTCAAGGTGGTGACACAGCAGTGCTGGTGACTCAATTCATTTTCAATGGATGTGTGAGGTTTGCAGAGGTCAAACAACAGTCTAATTACTACCATCACTTTCAGTGTCAGTAGGGGAAACAACAAACACGATCCTCAGGTTTGCAAGATAAACAAGAGTAGAGGAAGACGATTTAGGAGAAGTGTCTGTGTGTGTGTATTGTGGGGGTATATAATTGTTGCTCGGGGAAGCTGATAGTGTGTTTAATGACTAAAACAGACACACAAGTAATTTACCATCCTTATGTGCAGCAGTCGTCTAATAAAAACCAACACACAACCTGCAGGCAACACACACACACACACACACACACATGCACAAACAAATACATGTGTGCTTAGCACTTTAACGCAGAAAAACAAGCTCAGGATGAAAAAGTAGGTTTTAGAGGTTTTCTGGAAGAATATGTGAATATGTACGCTGTTTTAACATGTTGTGACACATTTCACAAAACCCCCTCCTCCTCCTCACTCTCCCTTTCTCCCTCTATCGCCCCTTTTCACTCTCCCCTACTCTCTCTCTATTTATTTATTTGTTTATTTCTGTCTCCTTTCTCTCCCCCTTACCCTTCATTCTCTGTTCCCCTTCCTCGTGTCCTCTCTGTCTGGGTCAGGAGAGGACATGCAACATAGATGGGATGTGTTTCATAGAGGGAGACTCCAATCCCAGCAGCCCTTGCCTCCTGTGTGACCCAGATACCTCCAAATTCTCCTGGTCTGTGAATAAAGGTACAACCCGCTTAATTATCCTGTAGCGTCTGCTCTCACAGCCAGCACACTGCTCTCTCACATCACATCCTCCTGTCTTTTCATCAGTGCCACTGTCTCCAAACCACACAACATAGCTGGTCTCACAACCATCTGGTATCCTTCCTTTTAACTCTTGCTGGTACCCTTCTGTCACAAATCACTCCTGACACTCTTTTCCACCCACTCCACCCTGCATGCACTCTCTTCTTCCCCTCGCTTCTGCACTCCCTTTTACTTTGGACAGTTGACCCCAAGTATTTAAACTCATAAATGCATGCATGTGTATGTGTGTATACCTACATAAATCCCACTTCACAAATTTTACTAATAGTATTCCCACTTAAAGTATTTATCAAATGATATTTCTGAAAACAACAACACAATGTCGATCAAAATCCACAACAAACATCGCAATCTCTGCATAACCAGTCTATAATAAAACCACTTCACACAACCAGTGTCAACACTATTTCTTTCCTTGGCTCCTCCCCCTCAGTCAACGCTCCGCCCACCTTCCACCGGCTTCAAGGCGACCTGCGTACGTTCGCGGGGGAGAACTTTGTCTTCCAGTTCGCAGCGTCAGACCCCGAGGGCTCGGCCCTGCTCTTCCAGCTGGAGGAGGGGCCGGACAACGCTGTCCTCTCGCCGGCCGGCCTCCTCATCTGGAGGGTCCCCACCGAGGAGAGACGGGCGTGCTTCTTCCGCTTCACACTGTCGGACGAGTGCAATGCCCAAAGCACTTCCACAGTGGAGGTAATGAGTGTCGGTGGTAGATAGACAGACAAACACTACCAAAACTCAAGTACATAACAAACATCAGAGACATAAACCCCCATAATAAATCCTCTCAAAATCTGATTGGAACCAAATGTAAAATGATGAAGATGACCCATATCAGAGAGGAGAGGGGGAGTAAAGAGTGGAGGACAGAAGAGGGAAGCTTTTGTTCAGAAATGAAAAGTCAGTAGCAAGAATGCAATGGTGACTTGTTATCTTGGGATACATAACCCATAACTGGTTCAGATGTGATGTGATTGGTTAAATTTGCATATTTCATAATAGATAACTGCAGGATTAGCTCTCATTACCTTTTTTTACTACCATCAATATTTCACTGAAGACTACACAAAAGCTCAAACTGTTGAAGATCAGTGATTGCACTTCATGTTTGTTTCCAAAAACATTCCCTACGCACAAGCCTGAATCAGTAGTTATTGATTCTAATTAGGCTTATTTGCATATGGCTTGTAGGCGTCGGTTAATTTAATCAGTAATATCTGCATAATTTATGAGAAGGCATAGTTCAAAATTGTCAAAAAAATGTCAGGGTGGTAGGTCGGAGTTGGTTGGTGGGGATTCGACTGACTTTGCATGCCGGTTTCTGTCATAATCTGGAGGCTTTAACTGCAAACACACACACACACACACACACACACACTTTCTCTCTCTCTCTCTCTCTCTCTCTCTCTCTCTCTCTCTCTCTCTCTCTCTCTCTCTCTCTCTCTCTCTCTCTCTCTCTCTCTCTCTCTCCCCTCTCTCTCTCTCTCCCTGGTCCAGGTGGCTGTGGTGCCATGCGGCTGTCAGAACGGAGGCTCATGTGTGACAGACATCAGTTTCCCTGCCGGCAGCGGGAGGTTCCTGTGTGTTTGTCTGGAGGGGACGGGCGGAGACCTCTGCCAGGAGAGCATGGACAGGTGTGCGTCCAGTCCGTGCGTGACAGGCGTGTGTGTCAACATGGCTGACGGGTACAAGTGCGAGTGCCCCGCAGGACTAAGAGGTTGGTACTTCCTTTTTAAGATAATTGTTTTTTTTTTGTTTTGATTTTCCTTCCCTTTTTCTCTCCAGTTGTACCCGTCCAATTACCCCACTCTTCCGAGCCGTCCCAGTCGCCGCTCCACCCTCTGCCAATCCAGGGAGGGCTGCACACTACCACATGCCTCCTCCAATACATGTGGAGTTACCAGCCTCTTCTTTTCACTTGACAGTGAGGAGTTTCACCAGGGGGACATAGCACATGGGAGGATCACGCTGTTCCCCCCAGTTCCCCCTCCCCCCCGAACAGGTGCCCCAACCAACCAGAGGAGGCGCTAGTGCAGTGACCAGGACACATACCCACATCCAGTTTCCCACCTGCAGACATGGCCAATTGTGTCTGTAGGGACGCCCAACCAAGCCGGAAGCAACACGGGGATTCGAACCAACGATCCCCGTGTTGCTAGGCAACGGAATAGACCCCTATGCCACCTGGGATAGTACCACTTTCTGCAACTGTTTTTCATCATCTTCACTGTATTTGTTATACATTGGTTACTTTGATAACTGTTGGCAAATCAAATGGAATTTAATGAGACATTTGATATCACAAACACAAACCTCCTGTATTTCACTAAACGGGATTAGTATCTTATGTCAGGAGATAGGCAATCCAGCGTTGAAATGGTGTTGATTTTATATGTGGCCCACATACATACACCCACTTTATAAGCTAAAGTAGGGGCTCCAACAAGTTTTAGAAGCTAAACAGTTTATAACAAGTTTTATAAGCTAAAGTAGGGGCACCAACAGATGAGAAATGTGCATCCGGCATTGGATGTCAATGGTATTGCAGGGAATTCCTAGCATAGGTGTTTAACTGAAATAAAAAAGACACCCTGAACCATCTGTTTGGTGACAGGAGCTGATGTTCCTTGTGTAGGACTGATACAAAGCTATTATCACAAGTGGTGACTGATCTCTGCTGCGTGTCATTGCTAGGTGTAACATGCTTGGAGGACATTAACGAATGTGAGAGGAAGCCCTGTTTCCCAGGAGTCCAGTGTTTCAACAGCTTTGGCTCCTTCAGTTGTGGCCCCTGCCCTAAAGGCATGAGGGGAAATGGGACTGCGTGTAAAGGTAAGCATGGGCCTGCATCTTAAGGTAAGTCTGGTGTCTTGCCTATGGTCGCCCAGGGGTGTTTTAACACTACAACATATCAGGAAACAACTATCGATCACACAACTGCAGTCACAACACAGCGACATGAAGCCACAACTCAACAGTATAAAGTTAGACCACACAAAACCCACCGTCAAGTGGAGTATCTGAACTATAAAGCACTACTTGTATCTTGGTCTTCAAGTTCCACCAATCAATCACCAAAAATCACTGTACGGGTGCATCTCAAAAAATTAGAATATTGTGGAAAAGTTCATTATTTTCCGTAATTTAATTCAAAAAGTGAAACTTTCATATATTCTAGATTCGTTACACATAAAATGAAATATGTCAAGCCTTTTTTGTTTTAATCTTGATGATTATGGCTTACTGCTCATGAAAATCAAAAATCCAGTATCTCAAAATATTAGAATATTACATGAGACCAATCAAAAAAAGGATTTATAATACAGAAATGTCGACCTTCTGAAAAGTGTGTTCATTTATGCACTCAATACTTGGTCGGGGCTCCTTTTGCACGAATTACTGCATCAATGCGGCGTGGCATGGAGGCAATCAGCCTGTGGCACTGCTGAAGTGTTACGGAAGCCCAGGTTGCTTTGATGGCGGCCTTCAGCTCGTCTGCATTGTTGGGTCTGGTGTCTCTCATCTTCCTCTTGACAATACCCCATAAGCCACAGAAGGTCATTGCTGAAAGGGCTGGCTGTTCGCAGAGTGCTGTATCAAAGCATATCCATGGAAATTTGACTGGAAGGGAAAAGTGTGGTAGGAAAAGGTGCACAAGCAACAGGGATGACCGCAGCCTTGAGCGGATTGTCAAGCAAAGCCGATTCAAGAACTTGGGGGGGCTTCACAAGGAGTGAACTGAGGCTGGTGTCAGTGCACCAAGAGCCACCACGCACAGACATGCCCAGGAACTGGGCTACAAGTGTCACAGTCTTAGTGTCAAGCCACTCCTGAACCAGACAATGTCAGAAGCGTCTTACCTGGGCTAAGGAGAAAAAGAACTGGACCGTTGGTCAGCAGTCCAAAGTCCTCTTTTCAGATGAAAGTAAATGTTGCATTTCATTTGGAAATCAAGGTCCCAGAGTCTGGAGGAAGAGTGGAGAGGCACAGAATCCAAGTTGCTTGAAGTCCAGTGTGAAGTTTCCACAGTCAGTGATTTGGGGTGCCATGTCATCTGCTGGTGTTGGACCACTGTGTTTCATCAAGCCCAGAGTCAATGCAGCCGTCTACCAGGAGATTTTAGAGCACTTCATGCTTCCGTCTGCTGACAAGCTTTATGGAGATGCTGATTTCATTTTCCAGCAGGGCTTGACACCTGCCCACAGTGCCAAAACTACCATGGTATTACTGTGCTTGATTGGCCAGCCAACTCGCCTGACCTGAACCGGGGTATTGTCAAGAGGAAGATGAGAGACACCAGACCCAACAATGCAGACGAGCTGAAGGCCACCATCAAAGCAACCTGGGCTTCCATAACACTTCAGCAGTGCCACAGACTGATTGCCTCCATGCCACGCCGCATTGATGCAGTAATTCGTGCAAAAGGAGCCCCGACCAAGTATTGAGTGCATAAATGAACACACTTTTCAGAAGGTCGACATTTCTGTATTATAAATCCTTTTTTTGATTGGTCTTATGTAATATTCTAATATTTTGAGACACTGGATTTTTGATTTTCATGAGCTGTAAGCCATAATCATCAAGGTTAAAACAAAAAAGGCTTGACATATTTCACTTTATGTGTAACGAATCTAGAATATATGAACGTTTCACTTTTTGAATTAAATTACGGAAAATAATGAACTTTTCCACAATATTCTAATTTTTTGAGATGCACCTGTATATATTAAAACTTGAGGTTCAAAATCAACAAGTAGTCATGCTGAGTAGAAAATGGTAATGCAGCCAGAAACACGGGCACGGTGGGCGGCATAGTGGCCCAGTGGTTAGCGCTGTCACCTCACAGCAAGAAGGTCCTGGGTTCGAACCCCGGGTTTGTCCAACCTTGGGGGTCATCCTAGGTCATTCTCTGTGTGGAGTTTTCACACAGAGAACACACACGGGTTTCCCCGTGCCTGCAGTGGGTTTTCCCCGGTTGCTCCGATTTCCCTCACCATCAAAAAGACTCCCGTCTGTGCCCCTGACTGAGGCATGGCAAGACGAATTTGGAGTTGGTCCCCGCGTGCTGCACGACGGCTGCCCACTGCTCCTAGCTACACAGCTAGGATGGGTTAAATGCAGAGCTTAATTTCCCCACGGGGATTAATATAGTATATATATATAAATCACAATATTAAATACATGCCAAACAAAACACCAAAAGTGAATGGAAATGTACATTTCAAAACCTGTCAAGTTAAGTGAACAACGCCTGAGTAAAGAAGCATGAGAGTGGGTGGCAGGGGGTTTGGGAATCTAGTAAATACTGTATGAGCCAGTTCTTACTTAAACTCATGTTCCCATGTAACAACCTCTCCATTCCAAGTTTTGGTATATTTTGCTCTGTCATATATAAGTAATTACTTAAATTTCTTATAGCAAAACCTTCTCTACCCTGGGTTTGTCTGGGAGAGTCCTCTCCGTTGTGGTCCTCCTTGCAGCCCTCTGATCTTAAGCCGAGTGACATTTGATCGACTCGTTTCACCTCCCTCCTTGGTTCGTTGCCTAAAATACACATCGTCTATCAGGGCTGCACAGGAGTCACGCCATGGTGGTCATAAATATCCAGCGGGCTGCCGTAGATTCAACACAGCAGCAAACAGCACGCCTCGATGAAAAAGGCTCTTTGTGACGAAATTTCTTTCCTTTTTTTTTAATTAAGTAAACGTAACTTGCCTTGATGTGCAGAAATTTTGTGGTAAAATAACATTCCCTGCACCAGTCGTGGCCCTTGTGTGTTTGATGAAATACACGTGTAGGATTTCCGGATGACGTTATCGGAGTCTGAAGCACTTCGACTCCCCGAGAGGAGGCGTTTTGGAAGATTTGAATTACAAAATAAAAGAAATGGTCTGTTTGGACAATTGAGGCTAGAATTTTGTTTTACTTTTCTGCTGTGTTTTCATTCGAGTTTTGCAAGAAATGAGAAAGGAAATTGTTTGAGTGTATAGTTTTTTTCCCCACAATGTGCTGATTTGATACCGTTGTGTATAATATTCCAGATTCTGCAGACTACTGCAGATAATTCTGAAGCAGCACAGTACATGAAAGGGTATTTTTACTGTGGCTACCACCCCATTCACTAATAATGCAGTATAAATACATGACGAAGTGCAAAGGCTACTACAGTATATAGGGTTCAACTTTAGAAATCACCACCCCCCAACACACACACGCACACACACGCACACGCATATGCACACGCACACACCCACATCATCATATAAAAACACACTGGCTGTAAAGTTTGTTTGACTTACTGCCATGACTGCAGACTGTCACCGTCAATCAGCGTCTCTGCTATGCTCACTGTTAGCTTTAGCGCCCGCGCTGCTCATAAATGTGTTGATAAGCTGTGAGAGGTAACCATGCCTCACTGGGACCACTACACACACACACACACACGAGTTTGAAAATCCATTTCACCGTCCTTATTTTCACTGGGATTTTGTTTGTAAAACGTTTCCCCCTTTACTCCACATTATCTACTTATCAGTCTAGGACCACGCATGTCTTTGCACAGTCTGAGTGTGCTGGGTCTGACCTTTGACCTCCATCCTTTGTTTGTCTATAATGTTGGCAGTCTAAGAATTGAAGCTATTACAGTTACAGTATATTTACTACTGTTCTACTGTATTCATTATAAGCTTCTCTCTTTCTGCCCATAGTTCACTTTCTGTCCTTTCTCTCTGTTCTCTCTCTCTCTCTGTTCTCTCTCTCTCTCTCTCTCTCTCTCTCTCTCTCTCTGTTCTCTCTCTCTCTCTCTCTCTCTCTCTCTCTCTCTCATCTCTCTCTCTCTCTCTCATCTCTCTCTCTCTCTCTCTCTCTCTCTCTCTCTCTCTCTCTCTCTCTCTCTCTCTCTCTCTCTCTCTCTCTTACCCTCCCTCCATACAGGAGTTTTAAGGCAAGGCACCACTCCTCCATCTGCTCCTCGTTCAACCATCTACAAGATCCCAGATGTTCTCCAACAACCATCCAAACCTAAGACAGACGCTTTCCGGAAGACTTCAAGTGTTCGCTCCACCCAGACTAAACCAAACACAACTGAAACAGTCCCAGGTATTGTCCTAGACCTGTCCGAAACCAAGAGTTCCACTTTGAGCAAGGTTCCAGGAATTATCCTCAACCCTTCCCAAAGTCACACAAACCCTTCGAGGAATATCTCAGGAACTACACCCAACCTGTCACAAACCAAGAAAGACACTTTGAGGAATGCTGGGGTAGTTATCCCTGAACCCTCTCATACTGAAACAGGAACTGCCAAGGACAGCCCAGGAACAACACTAGACCCAGCCGGACATAATCTGGCCAAATTCAAGGAGTCCATCACCGAGACGCCAGTTGCAGTCCAGCCAACAGGGAATGGAAGACCACCAGCTGGTAGGGGCGTTTCAAATTATATATCTATGCAGTACTGAGGAAAATGATATGAGGGTAGTGGTTTTTAAAACATTTTTTTTACATTTTTTATTGTGATATCAGAGGAAAATTCATCCTAAATATTACAGCAAATTCAGGGGGCAGCTGGGAATCCGCCACAGCCAGGAATCAAACCCGGATAGCCCAGACCATGGGCGACTGCAGTAACCAGTCAACTAAAGGGTCTGACCCATTAGTTGACTGGGACTGGTTAGTGCAGTCGCCCGTGGTCCAGGCTATCCGGGTTTGAAGCGCAGACCCTTTAGTTGACTGGTTAGTGCAGTCGCCCGTGGTCTGGGCTACCCAGGTTTGATTCCTGGCTGCGGCGGCAGCTGGCTGGCTGCCCCCTGAATTCACTACATTGGTGTCAGAAGCGGGATGATGCAGCCATGAGGCCACTGGAAGACTATGTGCCCAGAGACGTGAGGGAGCTGATATGCTGAAGCGAGGGGATGCGCTTCCCGAAGGAGGAGGGTTGTGTAACAACCATGGATGACTAGACTCGCTAGCCCTTGGCTAATGGATCAGACCCTTTAGTTGACTGGTTACTGCAGTTGCCCGTGGTCCGGGCTATCCGGGTTCGAGTCCTGGCTGCGGCAGATTCCCGGCTGCCCCCTGAATTCGCTACAATAGCTTAACAGATTGGAATACAAGCAAACATGTCCTCCATGTTCATTACAGAGAACATCGCTGATACAACGAAACATGAAAGAGACATTTAACAACATTTACTTTTACATACAATTGACGACTTTCCTTGGGGTCTAAAAACTGTAGACATAAGGGGAGGGAAAGGGAGCATTACTGAGAATTATACAACGGGTAGATTTGATGTTTTAAACCAGGGTTACAATAGAGAGGGCCCACTGACAGTTTTATAGTACTCCTCTATGAAGTAGGAAGCTGATAGTAAGATAGTTAAGGGTTTGAACCAGCGTCCACAGAAAAGCATTACCCTGAACCTTTTCACCACCTCATAACAGAGGATTGTGGCATACTGAGAGATTTTTATTCTGTTCTCTTTGCTGTCATCTTCCATCTATGGCACTGAGCTGGCTGCTGGAGACTGAATGGGCACAAAGCACATTTGTTGCAATGGTCACATAAGACTTTTTTTCTTGTGTAAATGTTACGTTAAATGGCCCATAGTATGATGACGAATAGCAAGAAAAATGTAGTAGAAAGCATTGTATGGTGGCCAAACAACTCGTCTTGTTCTTCCTCAAGAAAATGTGAGCCAACACTGGCGTCAACTGCAGCTGTGGTTTCTGTGACTTGTTTAAAAGCAACTTTCCTTTAGATTTACATGCAAACAAATGTCCTTTTTGGCATTTTCCATTCCGGAGTACTAAAAGCTAATCCACAAATATTCAAAAATGAATGTTTTAATAATTGTTAATTTTAATGATTAATGTTGTGGCGAAGGGCATGGGTGCAAGTCTATGAATACTGGGATGGCATCCAGTGCTTTACCTGTGCTCCCATCGATAGGGTTAGTGGTTGTGTCAGGAAGGGCATCCGACATAAAATGTTGCCAAATCAGTACGGGGCTTGACAAGACCATACCAGATAGGTAGAGGCTCCATACCGGATTGGTCAAGCCCTGGGTTAACAATGGCTGCCTTTGGTGCTGTGCCTTCACAGGGTACTGATGGAAACTACAAAATCCACTGTGGTGACCCCTGAGAAACAGGGAATAAGTTGAAAGAAGAAGAAGAATTTTAATGACTAATGTCTGGTTAGGCTTTCTCAGAAAAAATGATGCAGCATATAGTAGTGTTTTATATCTTCACCTTAGCCAGCCATAGTATGAGTTAGAATAAAGCAGGTAGTGCCAAGTTTGAATAGAAAGTGAAGTTGTGGGGCATCCCGGTGGCGTGGCTGTCTATTTTGTTGCCTACCAACACAGGGATCTCCGGTTCGAATCCCCGTGTTACCTCCGGCATGGTCGGGTGTCCCTACAGACACAATTGGCCTTGTCTGTGGGTGGGAAGCCGGATGTGGGTATGTGTCCTGGTCGCTGCACTAGCACCTCCTCTGGTTAGTCGGGGGGCCTGATCAGGGGGAGGGGGAACTGGAGGGAATAGCGTGATCCTCCCACACACTACATCCCCCTGGTGAAACTCCTCACTGTCAGGTGAAAAGAAGCGGCTGGTGACTCCACATGTATTGGAGGAGACGTGATAGTCTACAGCCCTCCCCGGATCGGCAGAGGGGGCGGAGCAGTGACCAGGATGGCTCGGAAGAGTCGGGTAATTGGCTGGATACAATTGGGGAGGAAAAGGGGGGGGGGTCCAAAAAAAAAAAGAGAAAAGAAAGTGAAGCTGTTGTGGTTAACAAGCAAATATGACAGAACACGCTGGTAGAAAACTTTTACCAACAGATAGTATGACATCAATAAGTAAAAGTCAGGTTCAGCCATGTTTTTTTTTTTTTTGTTTTTGTTTGGCAGTGGGGAAGGTGCTGACACAACACTGATGACTTTGGTTCATTTTGAATCAACTTCTGAGATTCTGCACAGACACCAGTTCAGTAACTAGTACCACCATAGGTGTCAATATGTTAACCACAAACGGCAACTTCAGGATTGTAGCTGTAAGAATGCCGTGAAGATGGCAGCTCTGGCTGTCTGGATAGAGGAGAGTCTATCCTTCATGGGCTAACTACAGTCTTTGTGTCCCAGGGTCCACTCAGTCCCCATCTGTCAACGTGTCCTTCACGTGTGCCACCAGGCCCTGCTTCCCCGGCGTGCAGTGCATCAACCGCCGGCCGCCACACGTCGGCTACGTCTGCGGCCGCTGCCCGCCTGGGCTCCATGGAAATGGACGCGTCTGTACAAAGAAGGCCAAAACTGGTGGGAATTTTCTTTCTTCTCATTAGACTTATGACAAAATGAGTGTCCTCCCAAAACTGGTATCTCAGTTTTTATAGAGTTTGAGTAATGTTTGATTTATAAGAAAAAAACTATGTTGTCTTTGGGCGGCACGGTGGCGCAGTGGTTAGCGTGGTCGCCTCACAGCAAGAAGGTCCTGGGTTTGAACCCCGGGGTAGTCCAACCCTGTGTCTGCATGGGTTTCCTCCGGGGACTCTGGTTTCCTCCCACAGTCTAAAGACATGTAGATCAGGTGAACTGACCATACTAAATTGTCCCTAGGTATGTGTGTATGTGTGTGTGTGTGTGTGTGTGTGTGGGCCCTGTGATAGCCTGGATGACACGATCAGCGTTACACTGGCGGCCTGTCCAGGGTGTCTCCCTGCCTGCCACCCAATGACTGCTGGGATAGACTCCTGCATCCCCGCGACCCTGAGAGCAGGATAAGCGGTTCAGATAATGGATGGATGGATATGTTGTCTTTACTACAGCGTAGAAGCTGCAGCTATCCAACTAGCTAAACTCGTTTGCAAAATTATGACTTGAGTCATAGTAATCATTACTTAGTGTTTACTGTGGCTCTTTACACCATCTTACACCGACAGAGTGAAAACTGAAACAAAAACAATATAAACAATCACCATTTTGTTGATAGCATGTGTTTTTTTTCAAATATAAATACATGTAAATAAAACCCTTTTAATTACAAACAAATCAAATGGTTTTTCATGTAAATAACTTTTAACATTAACTTGTAAGTGTAACAATTAAATGTCGCCATAGCGGATCATCCATTTCCATCTCTTCCTGTCCTCTGCATCTTTCTTTGTTACGACAGCCACCTGCATGTCTTCCCTCACCACATCCATAAACCTCCTCTTTGGCCTTCCTCTTTTCCTCTTGCCTGGCAGCTCCATCTTCAGCATCTTTCTCCCAATATACCCAGCATCTCTCCTCCACACATGTCCAAGCCATCTCAATCTTTCCTCTCTTGCTTTGTCTCCAAACCGTCCAACCTGAGGTGTCCCTCTAATATAATCGTTCCTAATCCTGTCCTTCTTCAGTATCTTAGCATCTTCAACTCCGCCACCTCCAGCTCCACCTCCTCTCTTTTCACCAGTGCCAGTGTCTCCAAACCATATAACATAGTAGCTGGTCTCACTATCATCTTGTAAACCTTCCCTTTAACTCTTGCTGCTACCCTTCTGTCATAAATCACTCCTGACACTCTTCTCCACCCTGCCTGCACTCTCTTCCACACTCCGCAATACTTTGAACAGTTGACTCCGAGTATTTAAACTCAGGGGAGAGAGAGAGGATGACATGCAGCAAAGGGTCCAGGCTAGATTCGAACCCAGGCCGCTGCGGTAAGGACTCAGCCTTGGTATGTGCTCTACCAGGTGAGCCACCGGGCACCCCCATCACCTCTCCTCTTAACCTAGCTTCCACTATTCTTTCCCATATCTTCATTCTGTGGTTGATCAACTTTATACTTCTGTAGTTACTACAACTCTGTACATCACCCTTATTCTTGAAAATGTGTGTGCGTGTGTCCGCAGCTAATCTTGCAAACTCCTGGACCTGTCAGCCTAAAAATGTTTCCGCACAGTTATGACTGGAGCTTTAAAGAGTTTTAAAGAACCCGTATGGTGAAGAACCTCTCGTGGTTGCAGTGATTAAAAACCCTCGAAAAACGTTTGTTCTCGCTTTGGCCGCTTCCTCTCTTTATTCGCTCTCTAGCTCGCTCGATCAACGCTGCTTTCCATCGCTGCCCGCTCTGAGTCAACCGTGCACATGCGTGACTCACATCTACCGCTGAATCAGATCAGGCAGCGATAGTGTCAAAACCAAAACGTTACGCATTTGGGCATGAGTCTTGAAAGTAAATAAGAAGTCGATTGTATTTTGCAAGCCAGCAAATCATTCACTGCTGATCCCAGCAAGGGGGAACAGGACGAATCAAAAATAATTGGCCTTATTCACCTCGCTACCATGTGCCACAGTCTCCAGTGTTAAAACTCTGCAATAAAAATACAATTTCCAGAGTAGGATTAATCAGTCACAGCTGGAAATCATCTCAGTAGCTACAAAACAGTTACCCTGGCAGAGCTAGGTTTTCTTACCATTGTTTTATTGCTATAGAATGAATGAAAGAATCAGCAGAGCAGCCATTTGCCCTTCATTCATTTTATATCATGAAAATCGCAACCGTTAAACATATCTGACGTCTTTTAATCAGGGCTTTGAAATTATGATCGCTTGATCTCTGTCATTTCATGTCAGACTTGGTTGCTTTCGTGCGAGGGTCCACCTAGGAGGCTGCACATCCACATGTGTGTATCTGTCAGTTATGACTATATGATCTAGGACCACTGGTTTTTCTGTCTGTGTGCATGTATTTTGGAGATCTGCACTCTACTGGGTGCACTCCTCTAGTTTCAGTTTGTAAAATTCAATTCAGTTGACCACCGTTATTTTTGGTTTTTAAAACACAGTTATAAACCATTCACACTGCGTCTGTCCATTTGCAGAATGTTTTAAAATGCGGCGTATAGATGTTGTCAAACTACTGCATGTATTCTCAGCGCATTTTTAATTACCGTGCATCTGATGACCAGACGGTTTCAAATGAGTGATTGATCACTACAGAACGTACTGTAATACCAGTACTGATAGAAATCTTTGGAACAGTCATAGTAATTTTGACAGTAATATCAGCAGAAGAGTTAACAGTAGTAACAGTTGTAGTAGAGTCAAATGCAGTGGTAGTTGTGTTGATGATAGGGATAAAAGTGGTTGTAAAACTAGCACTGAGTCTGCTGTAGAAACCTTCAGGTTTCTGGGATCCATAATCCCCCAGGACCCAAGGTGGGCACCCAACATGTACACAATCATCAAAAACCCAGCAGAGGATTTATGTTCTATGCTAGCTCAGGATGTTCAACCTGCCTCAGGAACTGCTGATTCAGTTCTACTCTGCAATAATCCAGTCTGTTCTCTGCACATCCATCACCGTCTGGGTTGGCTCGGTCACCATACAGGACAGGGACAGATGACAACGGACAGTTAAGTCTCATTGGTGCCAACCTGCCCTCCATTCAGGGCTTATACAGCTCCAGAGTCAGGAAACGGGCAGGCAACATCATTTTAGACCCATCACATCCTGGTCACAACCTGTTCCAACTCTTCCCCTCTGAATAAACAACACATGGACACAGGCACAAGCCAGAAATCAGCCACATCAGGAGGATTCAAATGCTAGAGAATAAAAGTAAGTTTTGAGCTGAGACTTGAGAGTCGATGGAGGGGGCAGATCTTGCAGGGAGGGAAATGCTGTTTCACAGTCTACGGGCTGCAACCACAAAACTACAAAACAATGTATGCCAAACAACCAGATACAGAAAAGTTTCTTTCTGCAGGCCATTACTCAGATGAACACTTAAAACAGTCATACAGTGTCAGAAACAATCCCTGTGCAATGTACCTGTAACACTGAACATCCGCTGTCCCTACAAATACTATATACTACATTATCTATATCTATCTAGCAGCACGGTGGCCCAGTGGTTAGCACTGTTGCCTCACAGCAAGAAGGCCCTAAAATCGAACCCCAGGCCGTCCCAGGTCCTTTCTGTGTGGAGTTTGCATGTTCTCCCCGTGTCTGCATGGGTTTTCTCTGGGTGCTGCAGTTTAATCCCACCATCAAAAGACATGCATGTTAGGGTTAATACTCTTGCCTGTGCACCTGAGCAAGGCAATAGGAAAAAGAACTGGAGTTGGTCCCTGGGCGCTGCAGCTGCCCACTGCTGCTGTACAAAAGGATGGATTAAATGCAGAAGACAAATTTCATTGTAGCCAAAAAAAAAAACCAAAAAACTAAAAAACCAAAAAAAAACAACTGTACAATGACAATACTAAAGTGGCTTTCTTTCTTTCTTCTATCTCTATATAACCACACTGTATGTACTGTATATTGTATACATGCATATTCTGTCATGTCCACCTACCTCATGTGTATAAAGTAACCTTGCTCACATTTATCCAGCATCTTTTCACTCTGCACCATTGCACTATTGTCTACCTGTTATGACATCATTTTTTACAATATTCTTTCTATATACATCCATATCTGTACATAGTAGTTAAATGTTTATGTTTACCTTGTTGTCTTTGTTTTAGCTGTATGTCTATTCTGTGTAATTACATGGAGAGCAATGAAGGAACCGCAGTCAAATTCCTTGTTTGTGTTGGCCTACACATAGTTGGCCAAATAAACTTGGTTCTGATTCTGATTTACTCACTGCCCGTGATAGCCTTCTTTTAACCTTCACTATGAAAAATCAACTGATTGAACGACTGATTTATTGTTACTTGTTTCCTCCAGTATCCAACCACCTGCCTCAGCAGCAGACACTAGGCAAGAGCAGTCGATCCCCGAATGGCGGTGGGGGAAGTAAAGTCTCCCAGCTCCACCTTCCCCCTCTGCCCCCCCGGCACGGAATCAAACACCTGTCCTCGTCTGTTACCAGAGCCAGCCACCTGCGCCCAGGTCTCACACCAGGCCGTGGAGGAGGGACAGGAAGGAGGGAGGCAGTTACCGCCACTGCTGATGTCTCTAAACTGTCGACTGCCACCCTCCGTCTCACCACAGATGCCCATGTCATTCGCCAAAGTGTTAAACCCAGAACCAATGCCAGGATTCACACCAGAACCGGCATTACAACCCCCACAGAGTTTGTTGTGCCCCATGTGACTGTCTCTAAGGTTGGTGTACCATTTCTGGATTTTATTATTCTGACCAAGCAGCTGTTCAGGTTCTTTATACTAAGGAAACTCCCCATTTCATACCCCACTGACAAATATACAGTTTTCAATGGAAAATAAACTGGAAAAAACTTGCCAGAAATGTCTTTTTGTTTTTGTAAATGGTTAAGGTTATATTGAAACCAATGTTACCTAATTATATATATTACCCCCCCCCCTTTTCTCCCCAATTGTATTGTATCTGGCCAATTACCCCATTCTTCTGAGCCGTCCCGGTCGCTGCTCCACCCCCTCTGCCAATCCGGGGAGGGCTGCAGACTACCACATGCTTACTCCAATACATTTGGAGTCGCCAGCCACTTCTTTTCACCTGACAGTGAGGAGTTTGTCCAGGGGGATGTAATGCATGGGAGGATCACGCTATTCCCCCCAGTTCCCCCTCCCCTCCAAACAGGCAACCCGACTGACCAGAGGAGGTGCTAATGCATCGACCAAGACACATACCCACATCCGGTTTCCCACCCGCAGACATGGCCAATTGTGTCTGTAGGGACGCCCGACCAAGCCGGAGTTAACGCAGGGATTCAAACTGATGATGATTGGTGGCCAATGGAATAGACTGCTACGCTACCCGGACACCCCCATAATTATAATTATTATGATTGAAAATTGTAAAAGGTCATTGTCATCTGCCATCTTTCATGAATAAAAAATAATAATGAAAAATGTTTAATTTGACGTAGGAATTACCTCTCATTATCCAGTGAGCTTCCTCACAGCACAGATATTGTAACATCTTCTACCCTTCTCTTCTAACAGACCACCAAGTCCTCCAAGATAAGTTTGCCAGCTCCTCACCCCTCCCCTGTTCCAGGCGCAGTGACACGGTCCAAGCAGGCAGTCCACCCGGCGACCACGCAGACCAAACCTTGGACACCTCCTAAACCCGCCCCTCCACTGACAGCAGCCCTCACTGCTCTCTCCTTCTCCCTCTCTGAGTCAGAGTTCTCTGCAGATGGAGATGAGACAGAACTCCCGTCAGAGGGCCAGCAATTCATGCAGGTTTTACCTGGCCTGCCCATCATGACGCTGGGCAGGAGGTTCAATGGTTCCCCCTTCTCTAGAGATACCACAGTCCAGCCAGGAGCCAGGACTAGAGCATCAGCAGACCAGGCTTCAACGTCATGCGTGGACCGGCCTTGCTTCCCAGGGGTCCAGTGTGAGCCAGCCAAGGAAGGAGGCTTCCACTGCAGCAGATGCCCTGTAGGATACACTGGAAATGGCCTGACCTGCAGAGGTACCCACCCCGGCTTCTATAGACCCCATTTAACCTTAACAATAGTCAAAACGAAATACCAAATTTCTCCTTTTTGACAAGGGTATGGATGTCACCAGCCCTCGGTCAAATGAAAATGGAGAATAATTCCAACCATTTCAAATCTTCTTGGAGATTCAAATAGAATTTTGAAAAGAATTCTGATCAATTTAAAGCCTACAGATCTGACTCCAGCAAACCCGTTTAATGTTCATTTACAATATCGATATGTGTCATGAGTGTATCAGAGATTTTTGTTCCATTTTTCCATTTAACTGTACTTTCAGGTCTCCGTTAAAGTTCATATTTGAAAATTGGTGTAATTTTACATAAAAAATTGAAGATGTAGTAGTAGTAGCACTTTATTCATCATAGAAGGAAAATAACTATCAGACAACATCAGTTGCAAAAGCACAGTACAGTCTAATTTAAGGCAATTAAAGTTAAAACAAATAGATAAAATACATCAACCACTCTTGCTTACTCTTTTAACTCCTCCTAGAGGCCAGATTATACATTTGGGTTGGGCAGACAACCCTTAATTTCATTCAAAATCTCATATCTAGGGAGAGTCAGCCCTGGATCAAATCACATATGAAATTATTCTTAGTATAGTAGGTGGTTGGTATTCATTGAAGCCCCCTAAAGCACCTGAAAATATAAATTTGTTGACATAAAAGTTTCTCGGGGGTTGTTGGTTAGCATAATGGGTGAGTCCATCCTTGTTGAGTAGGACTTGAGATGGTCATAAGTGGGTTCAAGAACCTCTTCACTGTTTTCTAGCGGTTTGTAGGCGTCCATGTGGCAGAAACATGGAGTGTGCTGCCCCCAACACATGCCGCTGCAAACTGGGCTACACCGGCATGGACTGTAAGACAGGTAAACAACCAGTCCCTCCCTCCCATGTCTTGTGACATTACAAATTCTCGCATTTGTCATACCTGTTGGGAAGTTCCTTGAGTAAGCGAGTTACCTAAATATCTGAAATGTCAATATAAAAATCTCTCTTTCTCTCTCTCATCTCAGCCATTTGTCAGCCGGAGTGTAGGAACGGAGGAGTGTGTGTCGCCCCAGGGGTGTGCGAGTGTGTTGGAGGTTATCATGGCGAAACATGCGAGGAAGGTAAGACGGATGACTGCAGATTTCAAAACTGCCCTGCAATAATCCCCTTGTTACCTCCGGCTTGGTCGGGCATCCCTACAGACACAATTGGCCGTGTCTGCAGATGGGAGGCCGGATGTGGGTGTGTCCTTGTCTCTGCACTAGCACCTCCTCTGGTCGGTCGGGGCGCCATTTCAGGGGGGAGGAGGAACTGGGGGGAATAGCGTGATCCTCCCATGCGCCATGTCCCCCTGGCAAAACTCCTTACTGTCAGGTGAAAAGAAGCAGCTGGTGACGCCACATGCATCAGAGGAGGCATACGGTAGTCTGCAGCCCTCCCTGGATTGGCAGAGGGGGTGGAGCAGTGACCGAGACGGCTTGGAAGAGTGGGGTAATTGGCTGGATACAATTGGGGAGAAAAAGGGGGCAAATTCCCCCCAAAAAAAGTGGCACTTTACAACTGATGATTGATGAAACAGTTTCTCTTCTATAAAGAAGTCACATTCCTGTTGCAGTGCTGTGCAAATTCAGCTCTGGTTTTTGAATGCTCGTCTCTTTCTACCCGGTCTCAAACTAAAAATGTATCCAACACAAACAGGCCTACTATTCTGCACAACGAGATGAATCTGTGAATTTATTGTTGTCAATCTGGTTTCAAATGTTTCATATTGGCTTTTTCCATTTGTTCTTGGCCAGTTTATGAGGGTGCACAATGTACGTAGTGTGCTGTTAACAGATCCGACCTACATTAGTGAACAACCAGTCCATAAATTAAAGATATTTGTGTGATTTCCCCTCGCTCATGGATATCTCTGTGCATAAGGCAGACAAATTGAGGGGTGCTAGACTGTCCATCGTGCATGCACACAGTTTGTGTGACAGCTCATTGTGATCAATGCAGTTTAAAATATTGGTGCTGTATTGAGTTCAAGTCATCAGTCATTTGTAATAGTCACAGACTGTAAAAATGTGACAGTGTGGTTGGCATGGTGCCAGAAGAATCAGAAAATGCTGCTATGAAAGACAGCCTCGTTGTAACACTGAGCAATAAGCTTCACTGTGCTTGTTTCGAAACTATTTAAATCCATTATATATATCTTCTAAAACATTCATGGAGTGAATTTAGGGGGCAGCTGGGACGCTAACCTGGGTCATCGCCACCACAGGTGACTGGGCTAACCAGTCAACTAAAGGGTCTGACCTGTTAGCCAAGGGCTAGCGGTCTAGTCATCTGTGGTTGTTACACTACCCCCCTCCTTCAGGAAGCGCGTCCCCGCACTTCAGCATATCAGCTCCCTCACGCCTCTGGGCGCACGCGCTTCCGATGGCCTCTCGGTCTCACCATCCCACTTCTGACACTAATGTAGCGCATTCAGGGGCAGCTGGGAAGTGAACCCGAGTCGCCCCCACCACAGGCAACTGCGCTAACCAGTCAACTAAAGGGTCCGACCCGTTAGCCACTCGGCTAGTGAGTCTACTCATTCGTGATCATTACACACAGGCTGACAACATGATTGCGATTAGATTAATCGTGCAGCACTAATTTTTAGGTTAACTCTGCCTTTTTGAAGCATTTCGCATGACATTAATAGAAAGAGGGGGTGCAACAACCAGTAATGTACTGCCAGTAGTGTGCTGCATCCAGAATGCGTCCTTGACCGATCAGATAGCTTGTCTAAAACCTGCTGCATCTGTCTCCACAGCTCTTTGCACTTTGCCCTGCCAAAATGGAGGTACCTGCGTTGGACCCCAAACCTGCTCCTGTCCTTACGGTTTTGTCGGACGTCATTGTGAGACTAGTAAGTTTATGTCTACGTTTTACTTTTACTCATTTATCGGCCACTTTCATCCAAAGTTAATCACAAGAGAATTGGCAGTTAACAGATAAATGTGAGTGTTACAAACAGGCATTATAAAGCACAAAATAATAATCGTATCATAGCCAAGAGTGAATGTCATGTGCATTTGAGTGGTCAGTAGACTGGAAAGGCACTACATAAATGCAGTCCAGTTACCATTAGAGGTATGCCTTAAATCATCAAGAGGGGGTGATAGGAGAATCAAATGCCGAAGTTGATTTATATTTCCACATATAAGTATCACAGACATATCATGGCCACTAGTGCGTATCATGTTAAGTGCAGGTAATACAAGGGCACAATATTAATGATAGACACTGGTAATGGTAGGGATATGTATGAGCTTGCAAATGTTGCTAGGCTGAGGTCGGGAGTTCATTCCTATATTTAAGGGCCAGGTAAAAGAAAAGTGTGGAA
Organism: Lampris incognitus; assembly: GCF_029633865.1. Classification (NCBI taxonomy): domain Eukaryota; kingdom Metazoa; phylum Chordata; class Actinopteri; order Lampriformes; family Lampridae; genus Lampris; species Lampris incognitus. The sequence goes on along the minus strand of NC_079231.1, from coordinate 7,883,698 downwards.
GTAGAGCGAGTTGCTTTTACAGTGGCACAGACGGTAATGTACAAGAGCGTGACAAAGAAGACAAGCGTTAATATGGGTTTGCAGGACGGTTTTGAAATTTATGTTGTTTGTTCATAGTGGTGTGTAACCGTCACTGTCACAACGGAGGCCAGTGTGTTTCTCCTGATGAGTGCACGTGCCAGTCAGGCTGGACCGGACCATCTTGTCAGACAGGTGAGTGTGTTCATGTGCATCAGTTCACCGTGTCTTGTCAGTTGGGTGCTTAATGTGTGGTTCTTTCTGTAGCTCTTTGCACTCCTGTGTGTCTGAATGGAGGTTTGTGTGTTAGACCCAACACCTGCGAGTGTCCCCATGGCTTCTATGGTGTACGGTGTCAGAATGGTAAATATTAATTCATCAAATCAATTCATGCATAAAGTCCTTAATTCTTGCATAAGTTTCGGCGATGATAAATGTTAATACAAAGTGTGAGAAAGACTCATCTCATCCTGCAGCTGTGTGCAACCCCCCTTGTAAGAATGGAGGTGTATGTATAAGGAACAATGTCTGCTCCTGTCCGGATGGATACACTGGGGGACACTGCGAAAAAAGTGAGTACAACTCCCTCTTCTACAAAGGATAAGCAGGTAGACTGGCAGGAAGACGCTAAGGCGAAGTTGGTAGAAGGGCAGGGAGCAGAGAGGATAGGTTAAGTAGTTACATGAGCAGGTAGGGATGGTTCTAGGCTAAGTAAGTAGATGGATGGGGATGGGGAGAGGCTCGGCTAAAAGTGTGGGCTGGGCGTGGAGAAGCTAGGCTAAGTAGTTGGATGGGCAGTGATGGGAGAGGCAAGGCCAAGTAGGTAGCTAGGCAAGTTGATGGGCGGGGAGAGAGCGAGGCTAGGCTAAGTAGTTATATGAGCAGTTAGGGATGGTGCTAGGCTAAGTAGTTACATGAGCAGGTAGGGATGGTGCTAGGTTAAGTAGTTACATGAGCAGGTAGGGAGGGTGCTAGGCTAAGTAGTTACATGAGCAGGTAGGGATGGTGCTAGGTTAAGTAGTTATATGAGCAGGTAGGGATGATGCTAGGTTAAGTAGTTATATGAGCAGGTAGGGATGATGCTAGGCTAAGTAGTTATATGAGCAGGTAGGGATGGTGCTAGGTTAAGTAGTTATATGAGCAGGTAGGGATGGTGCTAGGTTAAGTAGTTATATGAACAGGCAGGGATGATGCTAGGCTAAGTAGTTATATGAGCAGGTAGGGATGATGCTAGGCTAAGCAGTTATATGAGCAGGTAGGGATGGTGCTAGGTTAAGTAGTTATATGAGCAGGTAGGGATGATGCTGGGCTAAGTTGGTAGATGGGCAGGCATAGGCGAGCCTCAAAAAGTAGATGGGTGGGGAGGGGAGAAGCTAGGCTAAGTAGGTAGATGCACAGGAATAGAATCAGAAATTATTTTATTGCCACATGCATTACATGCACAAGGACAGGGGTCGGCAACCTATGGGATACATGCCCAAGGTGGCATGTTGAACACTTCAATAATAATAAAAAAAATTTAAGATAATTTTTTTGATAAAAATATTTTGAATATAAAATATAGCCTGATGGTGAACTAAACAAACAATTTGATTTAGAATAATACTGGAATAATTAATTAGTCTCAAAACACACCATTGTTTTTGACAGCAACAGAGTGCACATAATTGACGTGGTCTATCATCCCCCTCCTCCCCCTCCCTCTGATCTGCCCATGAGCGTAGCATTACAGTGGTAGTGACAACGTAGCAGAGTTAGCTAGCTTTTGCTAGCTTTCTCCCCACCCATCGGTAAGTGGATGGGTGGGGAGAGGGAAAGGCCAAGAAGGTAGATGGGTGGGGAGGGAGGTTTGGCTAAGTAGGTGGATGGGCGGGTATAGGCGAGGCTACGTAAGTCAATGAACAGGGAGGGGAAGGAGGAGGCTAGGCTAAGTAGGTAAATACAACTTACCTTTTCTTTTGGGTCAGGTTTGGCTGGCACCATGGAGATTCAGACGGGTTACTGGGCACATGGAGTATCATGTTTATATACTAACCTCCGTTTATTTCAATATGGACGATTCAGGAAATGTATTTAAATAAATATGCAAACATTTCCAAAAATATGTTTCCACTGTGTCATTATGGGTTATTGAGTGTAGCTTTGATGGGCCAAAATGGCAATTTTATCCATTTAAAACTAAATCTACTACACAATAAAGTGTGCAGAAAGTGAAGGGGTCTGAATACATTCTGAAGCCAGTGTATGTGCCGTTATCTTTGAATTAGATCATTAAAAAGCTAGTTGTCAATACTGAATAGCAACCAGTAACAATGTAACCGTGACAAGCGAAAATCAGAATATCAACTAGTCATTGATGAATAGTTACTAGTAACTAATATATAACGACTAGTAGAATTGGATTAGCACCAAGTACTATTTAAATAGTGACTAATTAAAAGTTGATATCTAATATGTGATGCCTCATAAGGCTCTACTGATAAGCAATTTAGTGTTTTCCTAAAAATAACATAATATTGACTAGTGTCTTTAAATCAGGTAGTAGTAAGTAAAATAAATGAACTAGTTTTTATTGAATTGAATTGTTAAGAGCGAAGTGACAAGTCATAATCAACTTAGTAACTCGTGCTTATTCTAAGAGACCTACTGTGTAAATTTGAGCAACTAGTGACTTTACAGTCTTAACACAATAAGTACTGGGATGCCTCCGTAGCCGAATGGTTGGCCACATGGTCGCAACCATCGCTGGTTCAAGTCCAGCCAGTGATCTTTGTTGCATGTTATACCCCACTCTCTCTCGCCCCCATTTCTTGTCTGCCTTTCACTGTCTAATAAAAAGCAAAAATGCAAACGTAAAAAATAAAAAAAATCTTAAAATAAAAAAAACCAAACAAACAAATACTAATTTTTAGTGACTATTGATTTAAAATGAATAAATGATAAAAATGACCTGCCTTAGGCCTGCTGCAGTCACAGAGACGGGATGTCTTTATGAGTATTTGATTTTTGAAGACTTTGTCGTCAAATATTACAGAAGTGGTTCTAATAATCAATTGCCTACTCTAGCTTTAACACACTTTTTTCAAATACACAGTCAGGACAGAGAAAGTTGTGTCTGCTTACCTTGTCTTCTGGGACAGCTTAAGCTGGTAACCTGGAGAATCAGGGGGAAAAAAACAGAGGTTAAAGGTCAGTGGGTACAGACAGGCTCATGCTCATCATACCCCTCACTGTCTACCTGTCCAGGTGTGTGTGAGCCCATGTGTATGAACGGTGGGAGGTGTGTGGGTCCAGACGTGTGTGACTGTCCATCAGGATGGCGAGGGCGGCGGTGTGACAAACGTGAGTGTTGTTTCTCACACTGGCAAACACCATTTCACCATAACACTCCATGACAAAGCACTTTAACACACGGTGAAGAAAAACAATCAACTTCTGGGCTGTGGGTGTCTGTGCAGGATGGCACGGCTCATGTTATCCATCTCCTCTCTCCAGCTTCCTGTCTGCAGAAGTGTCTGAACGGAGGAGAGTGTGTCGGTCCAAACACGTGCCACTGCCCCCCAGGGTGGCAAGGCATGCTGTGTCAAATCCGTAAGTACCCCCACCATTTAAATACAATGTAAATTACAACGTGGCAACAGATGAAACAAGTGGAGTCACACTGTTTGTATAGAAATGTGACAAATTGACATTTTTATTGTCATTTTTTTTGTGAATTTTATAGGTTATATTTGTGTTTTTGAAGTCGGTTTCTATTTTTACTCACCGATCATGTAGTACATGGGTAGGTTTAAGTTTCATGGTCATCCATCTTTTTTTCATACTAGACACAGAGCTCCAGCTGTCATCTACAATTCAGTGCAATTAATGGGAAAATCCACAATCCTCCAGTGTAAAAAAAACAAAACAAAAACGCCCCCCCAAAACCTCCACAGTTCAGATGAAGCTAACATGATGCTACAACAGTCTCTCACAGTGAATCCCCCCCCCCCTTTTCTCCCCAATTGTATCCGGCCAATTACCCCTCTCTTCCGAGCTGTCCCGGTTACTGCTCCACCCCCTCTGCCGATCCGGGGAGGGCTGCAGACTACCACATGCCTCCTCCAATACATGTGGAGTCGCCAGCCGCTTCTTTTCACCTGACAGTGAGGAGTTTCGCCAGGGGGACATAGTGCGTGGGAGGATCACGCTATTCCCCCAGTTCCCCCTCCTCCACAAACAGGTGCCCTGACTAGCCAGAGGAGGCGCTAGTGCAGCGACCAGCACACATACCCACATCCGGCTTCCCACCCGCAGACACGGCCAATTGTGCCTGTAGAGATGCCCGACCAAGCCGGAGGTAACACAGGGATTCGAACCGGCGATCCCCGTGTGTGTAGGCAACGGAATAGACCGCTACGTCACCTGAATGCCTCCACAGTGAATTTTACTGACCATTTTAAAACTTGACAGTAGTTTTTCATCTCCTAACTGACCATAAAATGCGCTACTTACTCAAATTCACCATGATATTCTGTTTTAGCATCACATTAGCTTTGTCTAAACCATGGAGGGGTTATTTTCAACACTGAATGAGAATTGTGGATTTGTCCTCCATTAATTACATTGTACTGTAGACAGGAAGCTGGAGCTGTGTGTCGGGTATGAAGAAAATGACAACCTCCTTATGTGCTACATGAATAAGAGTATGAAAAAAAAATCCAACCTATTCCTTTAAGTTTATAAGCCAAGGCCATCCTACCACCCAACCGGTCAAAAACATACTTGTAATGCCAGATTTCAACCCCAGGCCTTTGGACTGATTTGTGTTGTTGCGTTTGTTTTCCAGCACACTGTGAGCAGAAGTGTCTGTATGGAAGCCGCTGTGTCCGTCCCAATATATGCGCCTGCAGAAGTGGTTACTCAGGCTCTCTGTGTTCCCGGAAGGTAAGCTGCAGTTCACACGGAGTTTAAAGGAAAGCGAGAGGAAATTGGCCAAAGTGATAAGTTTCTCAACACTGAAGCAATTTAGTGACGTTTTTTGAAGATGCTATCATAATGCCCTTCATTTTAGAGTGCCGAGTGTGAAATGGCCGGGATGAGAGTCAGCACCTCCAAGTCTGAGGCCATGGTTCTCTCCTGGAAAATGGTGGATTGCTCCCTCCGGGTTGGGGATGAGTTGTTGCCTCAGATGAAGGAGTTCAAGTATCTCGGGGTCTTGTTCATGAGTGAGGGTAGGATGGAGCGGGAGATTGACAGGCGGATTGGTGCAGCATCCGTAGTAATGCGGACATTGTACCGGACCGTTGTGGTGAAGAGGGAGCTGAGCCAGAAGGCGAAGCTCTTAATTTACCAGTCAATCTTCGTTCCAACCCTCACCTATGGTCATGAGCTTTGAGTAGTGACTGAAAGGGTGAGATGGCAGATACAAGTGGCTGAAATGAGTTTCCTCCGTAGGGTGTCTGGGCTCAGCCTTAGAGATAGGGTGAGGAGCTCGGACATCCGGAGGGAGCTCGGAGAAGAGCCACTGCTCCTTCGCGTTGAAAGGAGCCAGCTGAGGTGGTTCGGCCATCTGGTTAGGACGCCTCCTGGGCGCCTTCCTTTGGAGGTTTTCCGGGCACGGCCAACTGAAAGGAGAGCCCGGGGTGGACCCAGAACTCACTGGAGGGACTACATGTCCAGTCTGACCTGGGAACACCTTAGGATCCCCCAGGAGGAGCTGGAGGGCATTGCTGTGGAGAGGGACATCTGGAGTGCCCTACTTAGCTTTCTGCCACCGCGATCCGACCCCGGAGAAAGGGCTGATGATGAGCGATTTTAGAGTACCTATTTCAGATGTTGCAGAATTCTGACTGATGACCTGAAAATCTGGTCTGAAAATTAATTTTTGTAATTCTTGCATATTTATTATTTGGTTGTTTTTCGTTTTTTTTTTTCAGCTTCCTATCGCACAGGGCTGAGAGAGCACCTAACAGCTGCGACCTGAGCCATCCGACAAGCAGAACAGGACAACAGCTTCTGGGGTGAATCGGATCCATCAATCAAACCCGGCACAGATGGAGAGAAGCTTGATGGCAGATGTCTCTCTAAGTGATGGACACAGCGGGGAACAGCTCTGATTCGCCTACAGAGACTGACACAACAAGGTCACTCTCCAAAAGTGTCACATTCAACAGGTTCAGCTCCAGAATTTGAGATACAAAACAAATTAGCGTCTTGAGTTCGGCATTCCCCATCTCTGCATTACAGAGGATGCTGTTTGTAGAAGCATCGGGGAGTTTGTGTTCGCCTGGTATCTTTTAAGAAGTTCCTCATCAAACCTGTTGGACGTTGCAACTGTTTTTAGAATCCTATTTTTGGGCGAAACTCAAACTAGCATCACTTTTCACTTGTGCTCTGTGTTCATGGGGGCCGTTGGTACAGAGTAAATTAACTTGTATTACACTCAACCTTTAGTCTTCATGTATTGCCACACTGATCTTCCCTCTCTCGCTTCATGCTGTAAGCACCATTTCAGGTTGTACACTATACGTCCAAACCTCTGTATGAATATTTATTTATTTGGTTGTTTGATATTGTCTTAAATCGTAATGTTGTATATATCATAACCACCATCATGCATTTTTATTAAAGCATTGTTTTGTACAAAAAACAATCTCCTGTTACATAAATAAACGTAAATTATTTCCCTCAACAACACAGATCCTCTGTGGAGTTACAGACCTAACACCCACATTGAACAGTCACTATACTGTATTGTAGACCTAATGTTGATGTAATGTATGAGAACTATTTTTTTTTTTTTGGATGCTGGCCTTGGCTGGTCGTCTCCGGCTGCAGCGTGGCATTTGACTTTGCTGCAGGGGCCAGGCTGGTTCAGGGGGGCCGTGAGGAAATGGGGATTAAGAGATTAAAGACCCTCAGGGGCCGCATTTGCTCCGCACCAATTAGGATTCCGCTCCACCAGTCTCTCATTGACTCACATCCCAGTTCGGCCCCAGTCTGTAACTATGACTGACTTTTCTAAACTCATTAAGGTGAAGCTGCAGGGTTTGTTAAGAGCGCAGCGGGACCGGGCATGCTTTCCCATTTGTTGATATTTGTTGCTATTGTCTAAAATCCTGCATGACTCTTAGGCAAGGGATTGTGATTCCATGGTGATTTATCTTATTTATCACTCTTAAAATTCGATTGTCTTCCAATAACAGTTTTAGGTGTAAACCTGCAGTACCCTGTAGTGAACATCAACACCCAAATGGGTTCATCTCCTGTCTGGGTTAGTTTATTACTCAATAAAAGCTAGACAGACATAGGCCACTGTGTGCCATGAAGTGGCAAACGTATGCAGGTTTTCCATCCAACCAGGCAAGACACCAAGTGATTTATTTTTTTTTAAACACACCTTAAGCAAATAAATCAGATGTATCTGTCAAATCAGCCAGAGTGGTAGATTAGTTGGATGGAAAATCCGCAAACTCTTGGCCCTGCATGGTTGCTTGTGTTTGACCTAGAGGGTGAAACTGTTTCAATATAAAGGGTACAGCAAGGTAAACGGGGAAAATAAACTTCAAAAAGTACTTGGTGTTATTCAGTTCACAGCCTTTCTCCAAATAGGAAAGCGCCGTGACCTGATAAGTGGGGATCTATCGCCCTCTGGCGGACATAACTGGTATTTACATTAACTTTAACTGGAATCGTTCAGTGGTTATTGTAAATCTGTTAATGCGTATGCACTTGGCACCTATTGCATGTCTGTCTGTGCTGGATGAGGGGTCCCTCCTCGGATGCTCCTCCCGAAGTGCATCAGGTGACCTCCGGGCCAACTTCAGCATGCATTAAATCCGCAACGCGTGAAGACACGCGGGGCGGAACGACGCAGGGTTGAACACAAGCCATACGTTCACAGATATTTATATCCACCCCCAAAGATGGCGCTGGGCATACATGGGAGGGTATTGGTCTATGGTTCCGCAATGGACACAGATCACAGACAGAGCCCCCCCCCCCCCACAGCTGGACCACTCACTCACTCACTCACTCACTCACTTTACTGCGAGCATGCAGCCAAGACTGCAGACACTGATGGAAACCAACAGACCGGGCAATAACTGGGCAGCAACTCATCAAAGTAATCATTTATCGTCTCTGCATCGGGAGGACATTTAGATATTGCCATTTGGTGACGCTGTGGTGACCCACATCTATATATCGAGACACATTCACCTAAGAGGACGGTGTACCTTTAAGGGAAGAGGCGAGGGGTCAGATAATGCACTTCCGCTTCCGGTTCACAGTTCAGTTCAGTGTCGTCGAATGGATGACATGCTAAGTTGGAGCTAGTAAACTACCTCGACCACGTCTACTCTCACGTCTCCTGTCTCGTTGTTTTCTAACTCCACAACGCACAATTTTGTCGTCTGAATGAATCACAACAAAAATCTACGACCTACAACATTTCTCAAAAAAAAAATTCTGAAATATTTGAGGGCATATTATTGGGGGGGGGCAGTTTGGTTTTACATACTTTACATTACGAAACGATCCGTTGTGACGAAGATCAGCCGGTTGCATCTGTAGGTTGATTTGACCCATGTGCGTTTCCATGTGGTCGTCATAACGACGTTTTTCTACGTCGCTCAGCACCACCGGACGCAACACTGCGCAGGTCTGCCTCCCGCCTGTCCTTCCTCACAACCTCAACACGACGTTTACCACCCAGGGCAGACGCCAAAGCAGTTCAGTCGACTCACATGTGAAAAACACGATATTTTGGATCACGGTTCATTCAAAGCTACGGGAATGTATTGCCTGCAGACTGGAGAACAGTCAGTAAACATGGTGACTCTAGGCCATATTAGATTTGGCTAGTGTGCTGCACTCACGTGGAATCCAGACGGCAAACCGGAAGTTGCTGTGACGAGGACAGGACGGTAAAATCAGACGACACTTGCAATTTATGCCGACAACGGTAGACGGCACTGTCCAAAGTTAAACTAAGTCGACCTGTCCATCACCACTGAAAACAAGAAAGGGCTCAGAGCCGAGCCGAGCCCTGATGTAATCCCACCTCCACCCCATCTGTCACTCCAACCGCACACCTCACCACTGTCACACTGCCCTCGTACCCAAGCGAGTCGAATCACACATATCCTGCACCACTCCTACATACTTCTCTGCCACTCCCGACTTCCCCATACAATACCACACCTCCTCTCTCGGCACCCTGTCATATGCTTTGTGTAAATCCACAAAGACACAGTGTAACTCCTTCTGGCCTTCTCTATACTTCTCCATCAACACTCTCAAAGCAAACATCGCATCTGCGGTGCTCTTTCATGGCACGAAACCACACTGCTGCTCGCTGATCATCACCTCTCCTCTTAACCTAGCTTCTGCTACTCTTCCCCATGTCGTCATGCTGTGGCTGATCAACTTTATACCTCTGTACGTACTACAGCTCTGCATGTCACCCTTACTCTTGAAAATCAGTACCAGTATGCTTCTTCGGTGAAGAAGCATACTGGTACTGATGCCCGAGGAATGGCGAAGAATCTTCTCCACTCCTCAGGCGTCCTCTCACTTTCTAAGATTGGGTTAAATAATCTAGTTAAAAACCCCCACTGCCATCTCTCCAAAACATCTCCATGCCTTCCACAGGTATGTCATCTGGACCAACCACCTTTCCACTCTTCATCCTCTTCATAGCTGCCTTCATTTTCTCCTTGCTAATCCACGGCACTTCCTGATTCCCTATCCCCACATCATCCAACCTTCTCTCTCTCTCATTTTCTTCATTCCTCAGCCCCTCAAAGTACTCCTTCCACCTTCTCTACACACTCTCCTCGCTTGTCAGCACATTTCCATCTCTATCCTTCATCGCCCTAACCTGCTGCACATCCTTCCCAGCTCAGTCTCTCTGTCTAGCCAATCGGTACAAGTAATTTTCTCCTTCCTTAGTGCATAACCTCTCATACAACTCACCATACGCCTCTTCCTTTGCCACCTCTCTCTTTGCGTTACGCTGCATCTTCTTGTACTCCTGTCTACTTTCTCCGTCTCTCTCCCATTTCCTCTCTGCCACCCTCTTCCTCTGTATACTTTGTTGTACTTCCTCATTCCACCACCAAGTCTCATTGTCTTCCTTCCTCTGTCCACATGACACACCAAGTACCTTCCTAGCTGTCTCCCTCACTATTTCTGCAGCGCTTGTCCCGCCATGTGGCAACTCTTCACTGCCACCCAGTGCCTGTCTTAACTCCTCCATGAACTCCACACAACAGTCCTCCTTCTTCAACTTTCACCATTTGATCCTTGGCTCTGTCTTCACTCTCTTCCTCTTCTTGGTCTCCAAAGTCATCCTACAGACCACCATCCGATGCTACTTAGCTATGTTCTCCCCTGTCACCACCTTGCAGTCTCCAATCCCCTTCCACCTGATCTCTTGCACACACGATATGTCCACCTTCCTTCTCTCCATCGTATCAGCCAGCTCTCTCCCTTTATCAGTCATAGAGCCAACATTCAAAATTCCGACTCTCACCTCCACACTCCTATGCTTCCTCCTCTCCCGCGGCCTCTGGACAGGCCTCCCCCCTCTCCTTCTTCGCCCAACAGATATTGGTTTAATGACGATTGGTTAGTTTATCTCTGTGAACTGCTCACCTGATCAGCGGAACGTGACTTTATTAAGCGTGCAAGTATGGCATCCTGAGTTTTAAAAATTTGTTTCATCTAAAAAAAAAAACCCCTCAAAACTGTTTTTAACCCCATTATGGAAATTTTGAAGATAAGGGCACATGATGCCTTACATGAGTCAGTCTTTGACCTGCCATGGCTCTGAATGCACTATGCTTCATAAGACTTGTAAATTAGTGCAAGGATTGCCAAATAATGTATATTTCAGGCTTAACTATCGTATGGCACTGCCTATAAGCTTTTGTTCCATGGTTAATTGCTGCTTGCTTTAATTGGACACAGTTTAATTAGAAGTGGACCGTTGATTTCTGTCATTGTATCGCTACGATGGAAATCAGAACTAAAGCGGAGTTCGCTGTGGAGATGGAGGGTAAAGTCTGTTTGCACGGCCTCTCCCACAGGGACCGAAAACGCGTCTCTGTGACAGCAGAGTCAACATTTTGCATTTTGCTCAAGGACACTTCAGCAGGATGATCAGCGGCGGGGGGGGGGGGGGGGAGAGGGAGAGCGAGAGAGAGAGAGAGAGAGAGCGAGGTTATATTTATATTTCAATCCTTAACCTCCGCAGACTGTGACAGGTGTCTCCCTCCCAGGCTCCACCTGTCTTCCCTTTTCCGGCGATACGCCCGGTGGCGACCCAGAAAGCAGCCGTCATTCAAGACATGGCATGCAGGGGTGGACGGGACGGAGCCCCTCCGTCACCGGATCGGCGGCAGCTGCTCGGTTCAGGTTCTATTTTCACTCAGCCGCCATGAAATCCACAGCGAGCGACGGAGGCGCGCAGCCGGACAGCCTCCTATCCGACATGGAGGACCTGGACAGCGGCAGCGACACCTCGGACAAGTCCACCACCACCTGCGAAGGCGGCGGCTGCCGCGTCGGAGTGCGCCGGAGCGTGTCGCCGGTGAAGAGGAGGAAGAGGAGGACGAGGAGGAGGGCGGTGGTGATGGGGGGCGGCGGCGACAGGCGCCTGGCGGCGGGGATCAGCAAACAGCGGCAGGCGGCCAACGCGCGGGAGAGAGACCGCACGCACAGCGTCAACACCGCCTTCACGGCGCTGCGCACACTTATCCCCACCGAGCCCGCTGACCGGAAGCTGTCCAAGATCGAGACGCTGCGCCTGGCTTCCAGCTACATCTCCCACCTGGCCAACGTGCTGCTGCAGGAGGAGGCGTGCCGCGACGGACAGCCGTGTCTCCACTTCCAGAGCATCCTGCAGGGCAGCGCCGACCTCAGCGGCTCCTCCCTGCGGCCCATATGCACTTTCTGCCTCAGCAACCAGAGGAAACTGGTGAGCTCCCCAGAAGGCGCAAAAACTCGCCGTAAAAAGCACCAGCAAAACCGCTAGAAAGTTTCGCCGCAGCGACCGTAGCGCTGCAGGTCATCGCAGCTTTGCACCAAACCCCCTGCGACTTCTGCGGCAGTGGCTGTAGAGCCGAGCGGTATGGAAAATATCAAGATAAGCATAGACTTTTAGACGATATCACGATTTCCGCTTACGTGTGCAAAGGTGCTCCAACTGATCAATCGATCATATATTGAACTGTTCGGTAATGTAAAGTATAATACCACCGCCTGCTCTCTTCGTCGCAGTTGTGCTACAATAACACTTGCAGGACGGTATGGAAAATATAAGTATCGTTACGTCAGAATTGGGCACCGCGCTTGGGTCGTTTGACGTAACCTGAAAAACACGAGGTCCAGAAAAAGTCAAGTGTCGCTATTTCAGTGAGACCAGGCAGCACAGGAGGAGCAAAATAAACGCATGGTCACTACCACGTGATGTTTTTAATCCATTATGTGGCGGTCCTAAAAGTTTGACGATACCCTACAGCAGAAGGATGAAAACAGCTCCGGGGATATAGTTTAGAGAGACGAGGCCGTTGACATGTTGTATTAAAGTTCGCTAAGGGTTCACTACACAAAATGCATCCACTCAAATGGGATCAAGTCGTCGGTGGGCCGCGTGCATGTCTGCTAAACATGTGCGGCTGGAGTTATAAATAGGCGCAACACGAAAGTGGCACAAGCGCAGAAATACCACGTCACAGCCGCAGTGGGGCGCTTTGAAACGGATCTGCGTGGAAGGAAGGAGGGCTTTTCATGCCTTGTTTACGAGACAGTTTGGCTGGCACCTGTTTGGTAAACCCCACCATTTCTCTGTTTCCACAGCTCAGAGACGGAGGGAAACACGCCACGACGGGTTAACGTGGACGCGCAGCGAGGCGAGGACGCCCCCACTTTAAATGTTTACATGCAGGCCTGCGTGTGGTAGTCACAAAACGGTACTGCTCATATATATATATATATAGATATATAAATTCACATTGTACAAGGGTGAGAGAAACTAACACTGAAACGCACTTTCTGTTGACGTTATTGGGCGTCTGATCCACTATGTTTTGGTTAAACTGCAATCTGAGCCGATGTGTAAAGTTGCACCTGACGTGGTCTATTTTGGTAGAAGAAATGGTAAGCCCCCCCTCCCCCTCCCGAAAGACAGTCCAGCTGCTAAAAAAACGCCTTTCCTGCTTCAGTCTTCGGTCACATGATCGAAACTGGAGCCCGACAGACGTCTCAGCAGCGGGCGCCGTCAGTCGTCGCTCCAGCGGCGGACGAAGCAAAAAAAAAGTTCTGTTCAAATCGACGAATTCTGCGGTGAAAACTGAACTCGCTTCGTTGAAGACAGCTTCTGCACACTTTGGCACTGCAAAAGCATTCACTGTCGAATCCCAGCTCTACACTGCTTTAAAACTGATATTGTAAACTACTAATAAGACACGTTAGCCCCCTAGCTAACGGGTCTGACCCATTAGCCGAGCGGTTAGTGATGTCGCCTTGTGGTGCAGTACACCCCGTATCGAATCCCGCACCGGGCAAGAAAATAACCAGTGGCAGCGGTAGGATCCGGAAGTGTGCAGTTCCTCGGAAGTCTCTTCGGAGCGCGGGAATAACGACACGCTTCCGGGGAGGATGACTACTGTAAACAACTAATAAGACACGTTAGCCCCTAGCTAACGGGTCCGACCCTTTAGCCGAGCAGTTAGTGATGTCGCCTTGTGGTGCAGTACACCCCATGTCGAATCCCGCACCGGGCAAGAAAATAATCGGTTACAATATATTGACAAATTTGAGAAAAGCAACTGGATTTAACTCCTCAGCTTTACAAGCAGGGGCTGTTTTGGTCATCTTGGTTTTTCAACGGGCTCAGTAATTACCATGACCTTTTTCTCCCCTCGTGTAGGCCCATCGTGGCGGGACAGACCGTAACACGGTTCAGTCCCCGTTCCGATGAGCCCACGATAGTCTGCCGGGACATTAACATGTGACACATCATGGCGACCTCATGACAGCTACGGCGTACTCACACGAGGCACCCCCCCTTCCCACTCCCACGCTGGCATGGCGCTCACGTTGTGCTTAACGTTCCGGGCCCGAGCACGCTTGCGTCATCACGACGCGACTGTTTCACGTTCTCGTATAGCGCAACGATGATTTAATTTACCTTATGTCTTATTTGGAGTCGTTTTGGGCGTGGTGACACACGAGCCTCTCACATGCCTTACAGATTTAGCAATTATACAACGCAGTGATTTTCGGTCAATCATGCCGCCTTGTTTTTGTTGTTGCTTTTGAACAAGACAGTCGCACAATTGACGTCATAGCGTTGGAGTTCCGCGCTCGGGCAGGGTAGCGATCGGGTAGCGATCATGCCCGAGTCCAGCTGAACCGTGCCCGAGCCCACCTCGGACCAGGAGCCGTCAAACGGACTGGACTTTGGGGGGGTCAAACGTGCTCGGGTACGGCACGGATTGCCTAGTGTGCGCACACCCGTAGTCTACCGTAAATACAGCCACATGGGATAATTATAGTGCAGAGACGGGTCGTCTTGAGACGTTATTTGATTTAGCATATACTGCCCAGTAAGACGTCAAGCAACAGAGAAACACAGGGGAGCTGAGGCGACTGTGTTGTGATCCTAAGTCACTTTTGGGAGTGCTGTTGAGTTAAATGGTACAAGTCAGGCCTTGTTTGAACATGTTAAAAAGTGTCAAGGAAGAAGCGGTGGCGGGAATTTTGCTCAAGGCAGAGACAGGATGTAATACTGAATGTGCATCTCAAGGTGATAATTCTTGCAGCGTATGTCGATCAAGTGTTTACTTGCATTTGTTGCACAAGTTTTTCAGTCAAAAAGCTTAACTTTTTTTTGTGTGTGCACATTAAATACGAAGTGCCTTTAACATGCCAAATGAAAAATAATAATAATAATTGAACAATGTGGCCGAGCCCTTAAAACCCAATGTGTAGGCCTGACATGTAGGGATGGGCGATATTTTGTTTACTTCAGAAAATTAATTTTACAAAGAAAATGTTGCACACTACCTCGCATATATAGTCTACTGTATTAAAGCCATAGTGAACATGACGGCCTACCTCTAAATCTATTCTAATGTGTGACCTTGTTGTAAAGATTATGTACTTGAAAACATTTGCACATGGCGACTAAAGTGATAAATAAATGTATTTTTGTACAATAAAATGAAAAGTTGAAAGACTCGAAGAGTGAAATTAATGTGTCCTAAAACCCAATTGTTTTCCTTCGCATTTATCGAGGTAAGGTTTTGCTCACATGCCAGTTACTATACTACCCTGGACTGGGAGCTCACCAGTACAACCAGTCTGCTACTGAATGCCACTGGACGCTGCACAACCAGTCTCTAAAAGCACATTGTATGGTATTCAACTGTATGAAATGCATGTGCTATAGCCTATAAATTATTATTATTATTATTATGAGTTGCTCAGAAGAGCCAGTCTTCTACTGTCCCTTTCTTATGATTTCCGTTGAGGAAAGGGAAGAATTTTATTCATTCAAGTCCATTTTATTTGTATAGCCCAATATCACAAATTACAAATTTGCCCCAAGGGGCTTTACAGCAACACAAAACATTTTCCACGGCAGGTTATGGTAATCAGTTTGATCACAACTTAGATACTACCACACGAAACTACAATCATGAAAGATGGCCAAAACTGACTTACAAACGTAATCCTGTAATTGCCAAAAACTCACGTATCATGCAAAAAAAAATCATAAACAACCCCCCCCCCCAAAAAAACAAATGGCATTAATTTGGGTCCCGAGAGTGACGAGGCAAACTTTACTTTCTATTTGACACCGGCGACTTTGACACAGACTCATCCCTGCTGCCCAGAGCCAACAGGCCAACTCTACAGCGGAGTGCATACAAATGAATGAATACAAATGAAAGGCCTTTAAAAAGACACCAATTACATCCTTCTGTAGTACTTTGTGGAACATGGGCACCCTCTTGTGGAAAATTGTATTAGCGCCGCTTACAGACGCAAACCTTTGTGGAACAGGGGCACCCTCTAGTGGCGAATTGTATTAACGCCGCTTACAGACACCTTCGCTTACATAATGAAAACAAGTGTCTTAATTTCGTTAAGACTAATGAAGAATAAGCATCAGTTTCCCCTGAACACTGATGCAGTTTTGTTTTTATTTTTATTTATTTGTTTATTTTTTAAATTTGTGCTCCGTGTAACCACAACAAATGCCTTCACATTGTTATGCACAGAAAATAAAGCGACTCGTCAGGGTGAAAAAGTATCTAGTTCAACTTCAACTTTATTGTCATGTTTTTAGAATACAATAAAAGTCTTGTCCTCTGGTGCTCTCTGCCTTAACACATGGGATACAAGGATAAAGGACACGCCACCCTCACAAAAAACCCCCAAAAAACTAGACCTTCATAGACTACATAGACTATGTACATAGTGAATTCATACATTATATGTGCAATATACAGTACATGATAACACAACAATGTAAGGTGCATATGGGTGCATCAGCTTTTCACCAACGTGACTGCCTGTGGAAAGAAACCATTACTGAGACAGGTGGTGAGTGATTTGATGCTTGGGTAATGTTTTTGTTTTTTAAATGGAAGGAGTGAGAACAGAACATGAGCGGGGTGGCTGGTGTCCTTAATGATGTTTTGGGTTTTCCTTTTGCAGCAAGTGGTGTAAATATTATGAAGTTGTGGTAGTTCCATGCCAGTGACTCTTGTTGCTGTCTTTACAGTTCTTTGAAGCAGTCTGCAGTCCTGAGCATCAGGTTGCCAAACCACACTTTGATACAGCCTGTCAAGACACTCTCCATGGTACTGTGATACAAGTTCATAAGCGTTTTGGTACTCATTCCAAAACCATTGAGACGCCTCATAAAATCCAGTGTCTGCTGTGTCTTCTTGAGGATACAACTGGTGTTGAGAGACCACGTGAATGCGTCTGTGATGTATAAACGGAGAAATCGAAACTGTCCACAATTTCAACAGGTGATCCATTGATGGAAATAGGAATGTGATTTCCTCTGATCTTTCTAAAGTAAACAATGATTTAATTTGTCTTAGTGACATTTACAGAGGGCGGCACGGTGGCGCAGTGGTTAGCGCGGTTGCCTCAAAACAAGAAGGTCCTGGGTTTGAGCCCCGGGGTAGTCAAACCTTGGGGGTCGTCCCGGGTTGTCCTCTGTGTGGAGTTTGCATGTTCTCCCCGTGTCTGCATGGGTTTCCTCAAGGGGCTCCTCCCACAGTCCAAAGATATGTAGGTCAGGTGAATCGGCCATACTAAATTGTCACTAGGTATGAATGTGTGGTGGGGGGCGGGCCCTGTGTGATGGTCTGGCGGCCTGTCCAGGGTGTCTCCCTGCCTGCCGCCCAATGACTGCTGGGATAGGCTCCAGCATCCCCACGACCCTGAGCGCAGGATAAGCGGTTCGGATAATGGATGGATGGATGGACATTTAAAGAGGTTATCATGGCACCATATAGTTAAATCTTCCACTTCCCTGCTACAGGCCCTCTCATTACTGTTGCTTATTATGAATCAGCAAAACTTTGTGATTTAACTTCATGCGCTTGCGTACATGAAATGAAATGAAATGCTGTTTCCCCCAGCCCACAGCAGTACAACACAAAGACAAAAACACATCCAAAAACTACAAGAGCACACATCCAAACTAACACATGAAAAAAAAAATCACTATCCAAGGGAACAAACGCCAGCCGGGATGACTGTCAGAACTGCCAGTCAGCATGGGTCAGCAGTTAGCTTAGCCTGCCCCGATTAGCCCTATCATCTGAGAATTTAATGATGTTGCTGTTGTCATATCAGGAACAATTTATTATAATTTCTTTCGTGTGTACACGAAAGAAATGTAATTTCGTTTCACCCAGCCCACAGCAGTGCAACACAAAAGACAAAAACACTGCCGTGGGCTGGGTGAAACGAAATTTTGTTTCTTTTTATTATTTATTACTATGTATTTTATCATTCTTTTATTATCTATATATTTGACAACACAGTCGTGTGTAAACAGGATGTACAACATGGGACCTAGACACCAGCCCTGAGGCACACCGGTCCTACGAATTAATGTGGATGATGAGTATGTTTTACCTATTCTCAATCTGGGGCCTGCCCATCAGGAAATCAAATAGCCAATTACAGATAGAGCTGCCCAGATCAAGACCTCTGAGTTTCAGCACTACTTTGGATGGTACAATTGTATTAAAAGCAGAGCTGTAATCAATAAACAACATTCTGACATAGGTATTTTTCTTTGCAAGGAGCACTAAAGCAGTATGCAGAGCAGGTGAGATAGTGTCATCTACAGATCTACTGGAACAGTGGGAAAACTGTAATCAGCAAGGGTAACAGGAATATTACATCTGATACATGATATTGTGGGAGTGCAGGAATGAGACGGAGAGATCGAGTCGAGTTAATTCCGTTTACTCGCCACACAAAACAACACAGATACAGCACAATCTCTTGTCGCCTGAACAACGCCACAACCCCTGACCGGTACCCCGTCCCACACATACAGGACTTCTCCGCCCACCGGGCGGGGGCCACCATCTTTTCCAAAGTATATTTGGTGCGGGGCTACCACCAGGTACCGGTCCACCCTTGGGACGTGCCCAAGACAGCGGTCATCACACCATTTGGACTCTTCGAGTTCCTGCGGATGCCCTTCGGTCTCAAGGGGGCAGCGCAGACGTTCCAGCGACTGATGGACTCTGTGCTACGGGATATGCCGTTCTTGTTTGTTTACTTGGATGACATTCTCGTGGCCAGCACATCCGCGGAGGAGCACCTGACGCAGCTTCGGCAGTTGTTCGAGCGGGTGAGTGCGCATGGACTCATAGTCAACCCAGCCAAGTGCCAGTTTGGCCTGTCGTCCATCGACTTCCTCAGCCACCGCATCTCCCCGCAAGGAGCCGTTCCGCTTCCTGCCAGAGTGGACGCCGTCGCCAGTTTTCCATGCCCCCGCACTGTGAAGTCCCTGCAGGAGTTCTTGGGCATGGTGAACTTTTATAACAGGTTCATTCCCCACGCAGCTCACCGCATGCGGCCCTTGTACGAGGCCCTGCGGGGCAAGGAAGCCAAGGGCGAGGTAGACTGGTCCCCGGGGATGGACGAAGCGTTCGACGACACCAAGGCTGCGCTGGCCAATGCCGCTTTGCTGGCGCACCCGTCCCCCACTGCCCCGATTGCCCTCACGACCGACGCCTCTGACTATGCGGTCGGGGCGATGTGCGAGCAGTGGGTTGGCGGCGCCTGGCAGCCCCTTGCCTTCTTTAGCAAACAGCTTAAGGACAACGAGCGGAAGTACAGCACCTTCAACCGGGAGCTCCTGGGTCTCTTCTTCCCCTCCCGACACTTCAGGTTCCTGTTGGAAGGCCGCCGTTTCACTGCCTTCGTCGACCACAAGCCGCTGACTTTAGCCATGGCCAAGACCTCCGAGCCGTGGTCCGGGCGCCAACAGCGTCAGCTCTCTGCCATCTCGGAGTTTACCACGGACATCCGGCACGTGGCTGGCAAGGACAACGTGGTCGCTGACTGCCTCTCCCGGGCGGGGGCAGGGTGCGTTCACTTGGGACTTGATTACGCTGCCATGGCTTCAGACCAAGCCGCTGACGTGGACATCCAGGCCTATGGGACGGCCGCTACGGGGCTGCGGTTGGAGGATGTGGTGTTTGACAGCGCCAACGCCACACTCCTCTGCGACGTTTCCACGGGCCAGCCCTGCCCATGGTGCCCACCGGCTGGCGGGCGCCGTGTTTTTGACGTTATCCATGGCCTTTCCCACCCGGGTGTGAAGGCGTCCACTAAGCTGGTGGGGGCCAAGTTCGTCTGGCCCGGCCTCAGGAAGGACGCTAAGGCCTGGGCTGACCCCTGCGTGGCATGCCAGCATTCCAAAGTACACCGTCATACCAAAGCCCGTTTGGCGCCATTCCTGGTGCCCGAGAGGCGTTTTGACCATGCGATTGTGGACCTGGTGGGCCCCCTGCCCCCCTCCCACGGGTTCACTCACCTTCTCACCATGGTGGACAGGACCACCAGCTGTTCCCTTGTCATCGATCACGTCGGGGTCACCAATGTGGGAGTGCAGGAATGAGGAGACGGAGAGGTCGAGTCGAGTCAGTTCCGTTTACTCGCCACACAAAACAACACCGATACAGCACCATCTCTCGTGGCAATAAGCTAACAGCCAGGCTGCCGAAAACATGGCTATGTCGCTCCACTACCTGGGAAACTCTCAGCAGTGCCTACGTCAGCACTCTGAACGTCTGCCATAAAGGAGCAGCAAGCCCCTGCTGAATCTATCCTCAATTGTGTATCGCCACAATATAACCAATCTTTCCAGGCACTTCGTAATAACAGGCCAAAGCAAATCATTAAGGCAAGAGATAGGTGTTTTTTTTTTTTTAGTTACAGGCACAATGTTGGTTTTCTTAAAACACAGTGGAACCACACACAATGACAGGTACAAGTCAAAGATGTCATTGAAAACCTGACATAACTGAGTGTAACATACCTTGAGCAGACAGGAAAGGATGCCGTCTGGGCCATCAGCTTTACGAGCCTTAACCCTTTTAAAAATCACACAAAAGTCAAAGTTATCAGTGAAAAAGGTGCTTGACTGAATCTGTAACAGATGTAAATTAGGATAATTATTCCATTTCAGAAAGAAATGAACAAAAACACCAGGCTGACTGAAGCAATGGTGAAACTGCCCCAGATTAACGAGATGACGGATGGGAAGATGGACACAATTTACAAGCAAACCCAAAGCATGCTGACACCAACAGCACAAGACAGCAATACTGAGCTTTAACAATTACATCAACATTGACACGGGGGTTGATGGGGCCTACATCCTAAAACAGGTTACGTCAAACAGTTTACAATCCAATCCACCCATCCATCCATCCATCCATCCACCCACATACAATACATACATACATACTTACATACATCCATCCATCCATCCACCCACATACATACATACATACATACATACATACATACATAGGGCTGTATTGATGAATGGAAGTACTAAATGTGACTGGAATGTTGTTTGAGTCCAGAGGATGTGTGTGATTAACACGACGGCCACTGATCACATACAGGAGGTGATCAGGTGCCTATAAACAAAACAAACGACTGACGCGTTGAAAACCAAAAGTCACACACTTCCTGTAAATGAACAAACGAGAAGTCAAACTCACGTTTGTGTGTCAGGACTCCGGCTCGGGGGGGGGGTGTGTGTGTGTGTAAAAGTTGAAAAACTGGTTCCGCTTGTTTAGGAGAGGAGCGCTTGAAACGCGTCACAGCGCCGCCCGACGTCAGTTCAGCGATCGGTTTCAGACGGGCGTCGTCCATTTTCCACCCAGGTGACACGACGCGTTTATTTGTCACCGTCCAACTTTACGGAAGGCCAGTTTGAGCACATAAACTTAGAAATTTATTGTTTATGTAACCGATTGTTTTCTTGCCCGGTGCGGGATTCGATACGGGGTGTACCGCACCACAAGGCGACGTCACTAACCGCTCGGCTAAAGGGTCAGACCCGTTAGCTAGGGCTAACGTGTCTTAGTAGTTTACATTTACAAGGCATCAAAATGCGTGTTAGCACGTAGAGCTTGGTCATGTTGACACGTAATATTTTTACGCCTTAACACAACAAACACTGACACGTTAACGCTTAGACGCCCCGTTTTAACGCGTTAACGCGCAAAGACCTGTCACAGCTAACGGGCTGTTCCATTCTTGTCCAATAGGGGTGTTATGCTACGTTCAGACCAAAGGCGGCGAGAGTTGGCGCCGCTTTGTTCGCCCGTGTTTGGCCGCCAGCTCCGCCACGTGTGTTCGAACAGAACGCGAATTCGCTGTGTTGACGTCACAACAAGCAGTCTAGTTACACCGACGCTGCTAGCAAGTTTGCTAGACCGCACACAACAAATACCACACACGAGCAGTTTGTGTTTACTTGTGATCATCACGGATGAGCGACAGAGATCAGTTGCGGCGGCCGAAACCGGCGTCAGCGTTCGGTTTGGGTTCATGGCATAAACCGAAGACGTGCCCAGCTTGGCGAATTTCACCGGCTCGTTCAGGAGTTGCGTTTGGACGGCGTCCGAAGAATTCTGGGTAGGGGGCGTGTCTTCTTTCCCAACACGAAGGCGGGTTCTAACCCTACTTGAAGGTGATTGGCTGTCGCCTGGCGAAATCTTCGCCCGAGTTGGACATTTTTGAACTCCCGCGAAGGCGCGTTCGTCGCTCGATTCGCCCAATTCGCGCCGCCCGTCATTTCGCCGCGAATTATTCCCGCCCATTCGCCTCCTCCCATTGACTTTGCACGCATTCGCGCCGCCCAAAAAATTCGCGCCGCCTTTGGTCTGAACGTAGCATTAGAGAGGAAGAGTATGGACCAGAACGGTTTACTTACTCCAGTGACGTTTATATTAGTTATTTTAGACATTATTAACATTTTACGTTGAAAGTAAACTGGAATACATAATAGTGTAGCGAATTCAGGGGACAACGCAACCTCAGGAACTGCCGCGGCCGGGAAGCGAACCCGTGTCGCCCGCACCGCAGAAGACATCGCCAACCGCTAGACTGAAGGGTCAGACCCGCGAGCCAGCGGCCAGCGTGTCTACTTATCCATGCACGTTACAATAGTTTAGACCAGTGTTTCTCAACCCAGTCCTCAAGGAATCCCTATCCTCCATATTTTCTTTGCAACCCTGAATAGGTACCTGTTTGTAGTTATTCAACCAATCAGCAATGAATTTTGTCAGACGTTGCACACCTTGCATAATTAAGTACTGCGAGATGATTGGTCGAGTAAGTACAAGCAGGGCTACCTATGCAGGGTTACAATGAAAATCTGCAGGATAGGGGTTCCTTGAGGACTGGGTTGAGAAACACTGGTTTAGACGCTATTGTATGTGTCCATAATTACCCGAGACGTTGCGTCTCGGGACACCCAGTATGTCTGCAATCTGCTGTCCGGTGAAATTAAAAGATAATAAAAACTGGAGTTGCAACATTTTTTTTTTTTTTTTAGATTTTAGAATGTAACTGCTAGACATGGATTGGCCAGCGACCTCTGCTTAAACGGAGCATCCTGGATTTGAACTCCCAACCGGGTCTGGCTGACAGGGGGTGATGGTGCAAGTTAGAATACGGGCTCCAGCTATGGGCGACTTTCATCAGAATCACATTTACCTTTGCTTGGCTCACATGGACCAACATTAGACAAAACATGATAAAACAGCAAAAAAGGCTGGTGGTAAGGGAGTTTAAAAAGTAATAATAAAAGGTTGGTAGGGATTAGGGAATATTGTTAACATTATTATGTAAAGGACGCAGCATGTTGGCACTATAGCACAAACATACATTTTGCTATGGGTATAGAAATAGAATAATACAGTAGTGTGACATTAAAAAAACTACGGTAAGTACCAATGTAGTTTGAATGAGGAAGAGCATACAGATGTGAAATATAAGGTAGGGTCCAAACATTCGAGTCCGCCATCAACATCTGTTTTCATTAACTAAAACTAATGCAATACTTGAACTCGTGGTATCTGCTATGCAACATTTTACAATATTGATGCAAAAAATAAATTTGCAGGAATTGCTATGAAACAAAATCTCTAAACGCTGTTTAGTAATGATAAACTATGTAGTGCCATTCATACATATGAAATCCAGCTCAAAGTAGTTTACATAAGAAAGAAACAAGTACTGCACATCATTTCCTCAAAATGTTGTGACACCTTGTTTTTCCATTTAAGTTTCAATACATGGATACTTCCAATACACATTATGAGCCGTTTTGGGTATTTTTCCCCCCAGATACTGAGGTCATTCCAGATATTGAGGTCATTTCATGTGGTCCTCTACCCAACTGTTGCAACTACGGATGCATTAACTTGAAAAAGGACATTTCCTTTGCAAAGGGTTTTGCAGTGGTGTGACGTAGTCAGCAAAGCTCAGAGTGAAGTAGTTAGAGGTCACATTGTTCCGAGTTATGGATAACTGCACCAGCTCCTAAATACAGCCAGAATGAAAGTTTCTAAAAAGGTAAGTAAATGCACATCAGAGATTTTCAGAAACCAAGTCACTTTCATTCAAAGCAAGTTCAGGCACTCCCAAAGCCACCACACCATCTGGAGCAATAAATCAATCACGAGACAGAACGGCGTCCACATCCAAGACTCAAAACCAGCTGAACAAAGGACACCCTATCCTAACTAGGAAAACCCGAGTAAAAAGATGACTAGCAAAATCTGGCCTTAAGGAAGAGCAAGCAGCGATGACTTGCAAGTTTTTCCTTCCACAATCAGCAGACACTGAACACCAATGAGAGCATTTCAAAGGTTAAAGGTAAAACACACCAGCACCACAGGACGTCTTTTGAATTCTATTTGGATTCTCAAATTCTACACAAACTTGCAGAAATATATACCAGTCAGAATACAAACTAGAGTATAATTAAGGTAAATGGAGGATATATCAGAGAAACTGATACATAGCAAGAACAGTTTTACTGGATTTAAAAAAAAAAGTTACTTCGTTAAGATCTGTGTTTACGATTATGAAAACAAACAGCTTTGTAGTGGAATCAGACTTCTAGACAAACAGACAAGCACTTATTCTTTTCCCCAATTCATCATGACTGATCAAAACTCACACCCAATCAGTTAAGACTCTTGCTTTATTCTGACAATTTAAAAGAATTATGAGTCAGAACACAGTAAACTCATTTCAATAATCTTTATTCCATAAAAAAGTCAATTGGTTTATATCAGATTAAAGAAAAAGTAGAAACCGATAATCAGTTAGCTGGCGAGGCATCTTACAGGGGCATTTCATTACAGAGGAGTGGCGTCACCTCGAGTTATGGTACAGGTTTACCCAGAAAAATAAAAATAAAAAAGTGAACCACTGGACTAAACAGGAGAAATAAACCTTTGGCAAAAAAAACGCAGTATTCAACATGTGTGGGCTGCCTCGTAGTCACATGACAAGGCAAACTCCAATACGATCTTGGGGGTTAGGATTTGAAAATCTGGCAGCAGCGTTTGTCATGATCACGTGGAATGTTTTTTTTATCCCAGGTACTCGAAGGCATGATAACATCAATAGAAAAAAAGAGGGAGAACTCACTGTTATGATTTCCGTATGAGTCGATTCTTTAAAAAGTCAACGACCGGTGAATTTTTTTACAATGAAGGCTCAATTCACAAACCTGCACACTGATCAATATTAGCAATAAGGAGTCAACTCTCCGTTGAAGCCCTTTCATTTATTTTTTCCATAATGTCTAAATGTCGAGGGGTGGTGAGAGAAGTAACAGGAGGTAGAAAAGAAGGAGGGGAAGTTGGGGGAGAGAGACACATTCTACTGCTCCTGCTGCTACTTGGTTTAAAAAAAAATGCGCGTCTTGCGATAGGAGCGCTCAGTCCGCCTCCTCTTCCTCAGATTCGGACTCTGGAAGGAAACCAAAAAAAAAAAAGGAAATCAGAACCACACAGTTCTACAGAACAAGAACTAAGGACGGTAACTCTAGATACTCTACACAGATTTTACACTGTTGCTGCATATAGGGAAAAGAACCTGTGCATTAGGAGTGGGCAGTATGGCAAAAATATTTCACGATTATTTTTCATGCTGGTTTTTAAGACTATTTTGCAAGTTACTGACAGTACAATCAAACAAATTTCCCTATTTAAAAATATATAGCCCATGTCACAGCATTTGGAGTACAGCCGTGGAATGGCCATGTTGGGAAAAATATTTGGGGCTGGGTATCTCGTACTGCGGATCAATTATTTTGCTATTATTGTTTGCTATTATTGGTTTATTGGTGTCTCTAAGGAATGTGCAAAATGGACTAACAAACAGTGTGATTTAAGATTTGGCTGCAAAAACAACTCTGGATGCATAGAATGTGCACTGTAGCACGATAATAACAGTCTTCAGTAAAGGCAGATCGTGGAGGCATTTTAATTGTTCACGATCTAATGTCATATCACACACCCCTACTGTGGATATTGACTGAAAGATAAGGGAGATTATGAAAAATATGAAACTGAAATTGTCCATTTTATTGACACATTACACATTGTTCATTCAAATCCTGACACCATCAGTCCTATGATTGTGTGTGTCTTACCTTCTTCAGCGTTCTTGAGCCACTCAACAAATTTCTTCATCTGCTCGAGGAAAACGCTTTTCCCCTTGGCGAGGTGAGCCTCTGTGTACCACTTCAGAATGGCCTCTTCACTCAAAACATCCGCTAAATAAAGAGAGGAAGAGAGTCATCCAAATGTAGATTTCTATCACTTTCAGAGCCAACCCAAGCCTCTCACAACCATCTGCCCTGAGCTGGCAGAAAATGATGGTTTAAATATTTCATCTCATCTGCTATGTCAGGACTGTTAACATAAAAAGCATGTTGTATATAATGAGGAAAGACTTTGTAAAGACATATTGCAATTGAAACATAAAAAAAAAGTCCAATAAAAGGAAGTCAAGATTTACAAGCGAAGAATTTTTTTTAAGCTAAATTGAAAGAGGCAATCGGTCAGGACAAATTTAGTCTTTGCACAAGTCTCTGAAACCACAGGTCATGTCGACACAAGGAGTGGGTGTTTCTGGTTGACACCAGTGGTGTAGTGGAGGTTAAATGCAGCTTTCCCACCTTTTTAATTGCAGGCTAGTTTACCCTATCTAAATCCTCATTTCACAAATTCATAGTATTACACATTCATTCATTATCCACTTATCCTTACTCAGGGTCGCGGGGATGCTGGACCCTACCCAGCAGTCATTGGGCAGCAGGCAAGGAGACACCCTGGACAGGCCGCCAGTCCATCACAGGGCAAATTATATATCTCAAAGTAAATAGCATCAACCTAACATAACATAGAATAGTGTACTTTTCTGAAAATATTGCCCATATTGGTATTTGGTTACCTTCTCATGATCACTGACTGAAGATCAGTTCACCCACCTTTGTAGAGGAGCACCACGATCTTCTGGAAGGCCTTCATGAAATGGATGTTGTCATAGCAGTACTCCTGGATCTTCACCAGGAGACTGAGCTCAGACAGGCCCTGGGAGGTGAAGGCTTTCAGCAGAGGACTGTATTGCTGTTCAAAAGGTTACAAAACATCAGTGTTTATGTTCCACCACTTTACTGCATATTAAGACCACAGTATGACCGCTTCTTCACATACAACAGAATCCACATTTCTATCTAAACCTTAGTCGGCTCATGTGAAGTCAATTTTTTTTAAAATGCAACTTGGATGTGTATTAAGCAATCAAACCATTTTCCTGAGAATGGGGAACTCATCATGGGTTTCCGGTATGGGAAGATGGCAGCACGAACTCACGTTTGCAGTGGCTTTATGCAGTATCGACTATTCAGTGTCTTTGTCCATGTCTATGTCCAAGTTTGTGTCATTGTGTGAAGTTTTTATTTTGAGCTTCATTTTTTTTTTTCGCTTAACGGTTGGGAGAGCTGGCGGATCGGCTGAGAGAGCTTGGTCTGCTGCGTCCTGTGGGCCCAAGGACTAAGGCCCTGCTCGGAGCTGCGCACGCGAGGAAACGCCGAGGCAGTCTGGCAGCGGCCTTGCCAAGCGTCGACTGTGCAGTGTTTTTGTCTGCGTCTGTGTTGTTGTGTGGGGGAGGTGTGTCGAAGGTGTCTGGCTGGGGGAGGTAGCGTTGGATTGGCTGAACGGGCCTGGTCTGCTGCATCTGGTGGGCCCAAGCACCACGGCCCTGCCTGGAGCTGAGCACTGAGACGGTCTGACAGGATGCGGAAGCGGGGCAGGATAAGCTAACTGCTAGCCTATGTAGACCGGCAGTTCTGACAATCATCCTGGCTGGCTTTCGTTCTCTGGACAGTGGAATTTTTGGACTGTGATGCACTGAATTGAATGTGTTAACTGTTTGTGTTTTTTTTCCCCTTTGTTCTCTCTATTTTTGTATGGTTTTGGTGGTGTCGTTTTTTTTTTTAAATTTTGGACATGTGTTTTTATCTTTTGTGTTGCACTGCTGTGGGCTGGGTAAAACGGAATTTTGTTTCTTTTGTGGATGAAAGTACATGATAGAAATTACAATAAATTGTTCCTGATTCCCATCAAACAATATTCAGGAGTACAACAGAAAAGAAAAGAGTTAGCATTGGAGCGATGGAAAAATCCTGTCACATTAACTTTCTCCAACTAAAATCACTTAATAATTATGGCAAATATTTAGGATTTCAGAGTTCTTTACTCAGCTTCTTGTATTCAAAGCTTCCTAGTCCACAAAAAAATAGCTTGATGGATACCTTCAAGTGTTTGATGGCTTGTTCGGTCACCAACTCTTCTTTCTTGTTCCACTCCACTGTGCTCATCACGCTGGTCCAAATGATGCCGATCATAGTCTGCTCAGAGATGTTGGCTTTTTTCATCTCCTCTCTTGTGTAGGCAATGATCTGAAGCCAAAGAAAGACAATATGGGTTCTTACTCAATTAGGCCATTAGCATGTTTTTTATCAATCTTTGCTAGCTCACAGCCATAGAGGATTCACTTATCCAGACTCCAAACTATATTCAGATAACTTGTTACAACTTCTCTTTTATCCATTTAGTCAAAGAAGAATGTACGGCACACACAATATCAAAGGCTGGACTTCAGACCTCTATTATAAACCTTCATAAATGCAATGCAGTAAGTGGAGATAAACAAGGCTCATTGTTTTACAATGGCTTCAGAAAGTATTCAGACCCCTTCACTTTTTGCAGTTTGTGTTGGGAGATTTAATTTTAAATGGATAAAATTGCCATTTTTGCCCCTGAATCTACACTCAATAGCCCATACTCACAAACTGAAAACACATTTAGAAATTTTTGCAAATTTATTAAAAAATCAAAAACTGAAATCTCTCATTTACACAAGGATTCCGACCCTTTGCTTTGGCACTCCACATTGTAGTCAGGTGCTTCCTGTTTGCTTTAATTATCCTTGAGATGTGTCTAGAACTCGATTGGAGTCCATCTGTGAAAAATGAATTGACTGGACAAAGTTTAGACAGGCATACACCTGTGTATATACGGTCCTACAATTCACACTGCATGTCAGGTCAAAACCAAGCCATAAAGTTCAAGGAACTCTGTAGACCTCCATAATAAAACTGGCGAGGTATAGATAAGGGCAAGGGTTTAAAACCATTTCTAAAGCTTTGAGTGTTCCCAGGAGCACAGTGGCCTCACTAACTGTGCAATGGAAGAAGTGTGGAACCACCTGGACTCTTCCTAGAGTTGGCTGTCCGGCTAAACTGAGTAACCAGGCCAGAAGGGTCTTGGTCAGGGAGGTGACCAAGAACCCAACGGTCACTCTAACAGAGCTTTGGAAGTCCTCTGACGAGATGGGAGAACCTGCCGAAGGACTACAATCTCAGCAGCTCTCCATCAGGCCTTTATAGCAGAGTGGCTAGAATGGAAGCCACTCTTGAGTGAAAGGCATATGAACGCCCAATTGGAGTTTACCAAATGGCATTTAAAGGACTCAAGACATGACAAAAAAGCTTCTCTGGTCTGATGAGACAAAAGTTGAACTCTTTGGACTTAACTCCAAGTACTATGTCTGGCGAACACCAGGTATTGTTCATTGCCTGGCTAATACCATCCCTAGAGTGGAGCATGGTGGTGGCAGTGTCATGCTATGAGGGTGCTCCTGAGCAGCAGGGACAGGTAGACTGGTCAGAATTTAGGGAAGGATGAATGCAGCCAAATACAGAGGTCCTTGAACCTGCCTCAGTGTGCATGCATCCCCAGTCTGACTGTCCTTGAGTGGCCAAGCCAAAGCCCAGACTTAAACCACACTGAACATCTGTGAAGAGACCTGAAGATGGCAGTTCAGACACTTCCCATCCAATCTGATGGAGCTTGAGAGGATTGGCCAGGAAGAATGGGATAAACTGCCCAAATCCAGGTTTGCAAAGCTTGTAGAGACTTACCCAAGAAGAATCAAAGCTGTAATTGCTACCTAACAGGCTTCTCTACAAGGTACTAGATTGTACTAGATTAAGGCACTTATAAAAATGAGGAGATTTCAGTTTTTGATTCTTAATTTGCAAAAATTTCAAAAAAAAAACAAACGTTTTCACTTTGTCATTATGGGTTATTGAGTGTAGATTGATGGGCAAAACTGGCAATTTTATCAATTTACAATCAAATATACAACCTGTGTAAAAAAAACAATAAAAAAAATTAAGGGGACTAATACTTTCTGAAACCACTGCATGTTGGTCACGTCAGTAAAAAAAAAAAAAAAGAAAAGAAAGAAAAAAGTTCAAGTTATCTATTGGTAAAGGTCTTCTACCAGCTTGTTTTATCATATCTGCTTGTTAGCCTCAAAAACTTCACTTTTTCCATCTAGAGGAAGATTCCTGAGGAGCCTTTATGAGGAACTCACTTCCTTCTGCGGGTCCCCACGGGACATTTGCTCTTGGAGCTCTTTCTGAAGCTCCTTGCGGGCACCGATGGTCTGCTGGTTCCGGGCGAAGTCTGACAGCTCCTTCAGCCCAGCGTCGGTGAAGTACCTTGAAAAGTGCTCACAGCTCCGTTTGTTGGCAGGAAAGAGTTCCTGTTCCGGAGGGGGGGAAGCAAGGTTAGTTCAGGCACAAAGTAGTTGCATGAGTCATCAAGGAATTTGTGTAGCGGTGATTTTCCACACAAGAACTTGGTCATCATTTTCTTTATTAATTAAAAAAATGTGCTGTTAGGTGAGGCAGGAAACCAGCTGATAGAACCAAGAGGTCAGCAGATACTTGCACCGTTTTACCGGCCAATTTCAAAATCGAATGGGAACTTTGATGGCTCATTAGTAGCTAGAAACCAACCATCTGCTGCCAAACTGTGCCAGTATTTTACTGGTTGCAATTTCAGTTCATTTTAACACACATACATTCAAGTCAAGAATCATGCTATATTTTCCCTACTGTCCAATTCTAATACTCAAAACTGTAATGCATCTGCCAAGTAAAGAACATGGCAAAGAAAACTTCTGTACCACTGACAGCAGACCAGATTTTTAGAACACAGTAATAACTCAGAATGATGGCTGCCAAACCAACTACAGTAAGCCAAGTTTTACCACCAACGAGAGTTTGAAAATACATCATAACCTCTAGATGATGTTTGGTTACTTGGCTTCTAGAAAAGAGTAGGGCTGTTACCATCAGCCTGTTGTCCATGCCCACTTTACGGAGACTGGCAGCGACAGAGTTGATGTCCCTCTCGTTGATCCAGGACTTGAACAGCTTGACAGCGAAAGCTGCAGATACGCCTGGAACAAAAAAGAAAAAGCAAGTCAGTTTCAACCCAAAACAGCAGTACAAAACACACAATCCAACTCCCAGAGATGCATGAGTATTTTAAGTCAAATCTCACGCCATACTAAACCAAATATTGACCAGTTTTGAAGGTGTAAAAGAAATAATTGCTCACAAAACAGTAACAAAAGAACAAACACCTGTACCCTCCTGACATTTTAAATACAAATGAGATTAACCATTTCAAAGAACTCATTCCAGATTTTGTCAAATGACTAGTGGCATACATTTCACATCGTATTAACAGGGCAGTGTTTCCTGTAAGAAGTTTGTCGTGGGGGGCGGGGGGCAGTGTTTCCTGTGTTTCAACACTTTGTTGTTGTGGATTACTTAGCTAAAGTGTTACTATCCCATTTTAGTCACTGCAGGGGTTCATGTGTTAATTTTCTCAAACTATTTTTCTCAAACTATTTTGCATAACATAAAAGTGCCACCAGATAGCATTTATTTTAATAGCTACATTTGAGGTTCCGTATGGGAATTGTCCATTTTCCATGTGTTCCTGCAAACGTTTCACAACAAAAGCCTTGTTAGGCAAACTAAGGGATTCTGTCCACTGCCGTAACTTTTGGTAATATTAACGTAAATTCTCATCGTTTTTTTAGTGACAGTAATAACTACGTTTTTATTTAAGAAGCTAGATTAGCACACCCACATAACTGCAATCACGTTAATTTAGGCTACATAATTTTATCTGTCGAGATATTATGCACATAGTCTAGCTCTGTGTTTCTCAAACTTTTTTTTCTGGGGACCAACTTTTCAAAAATGACAAACCATCGCAACACAATTCACAATAGACTTTATCTACAAACTGTGAGAAGCGCGAATTTGTGCATAAATGAAAGTTCTTGACCATTTTTACTGCCAATTCGGCATCACCTTATATTATCTTGAATGGGTAAACCAGCCGTTTCGAAGAGATATACGTTTGATAAATCACAACGTTGTTTTAGGGACGTTATTGAAACATATGCACGTTAAACACTTTATAAATGAGACCAAATAAATGCATTTAGCCAGAACAGGCTATCTCATTGTTTTTATTTCCTCTCATGGGTACTTTATAAAAGAAAATAAGTGCATTTAGGCTGAGTTTACAGGCTCTAGATTTTTTCCCTCATCAGTAAAACAGACAGAATGTATGCTAGCCTTTCATATTAAATTCAATTTATAAGCCAATTATCAGAACAATACAAACATTCAGTACCATCAAAAACATGCTTGTTCAAAGTTTTATGAAACGCTCATGCCCATTCTCAGAACAAGTAGGTTTATGTTTAACTGCAGTTATCGTTACCAAACAGAATCAATCAATTCGAAGAGTCAACAATCAATTTGTTATCATCAGGTCTATTCCACGTCATGTCTCATTAGGCCCATTACGTGCCATTTACTGAATATTGTCTTTATAGACCTACTTTCAAATATCCAATTGTGCATATTAATTTTACTTAAACCTTGCTAATGTGAATGCTTGATTTTTAGTATTGCGTTCCAGTCCAGTGTACAAGATGAGCACAACACAACATCAAGTGTATTTCTGGAAAAAAAACACGTGTGGTAGAAATACCAATGAGCTCCCTTATGTGGCTCAAAGGTGTACTGCAGAAAATATTCTGCAAATTCATTTGGTAACCCAAATGAATTGGTAAGTCTCTGGGAATGACTGGTCTAGCTCACAAAGCTAACTTAACGCATGCCGTTTATCTCGTCTGCTGTTCTTTACCTTGGAAAATACCTGAGTAAACTAATTTTCTTAAAATTGTGCTGGTAACTTGGTAAAATGAACTGATTGGATTTTGTAAGACGCGCGTATAAGAGGGATGGGGATTGGGCTTGGCAGGTAGAGTAACAAACGCATTGTGCAGCAACAACAACCCTCTATGTATTGAGGAAGTGGGTCAGCTGATTGACCACAGGTTGTTTTTTTGTTTGTTTTTTTTGCTGTGGCGGCCCGTCACAGTAAAACGTTACCAGTGGAAACACTGCAGGGTGTTGGGAGATGTTTCACAAAATTATGACATTTGAATAAGGAAATTTTTTTTCAACATTTAATTTGGTGGGTGTCTTGTGCTTTTAAAATATCTAAACTCTGTAGTTTTGATGAATTCCAGCTATCACCAACCCAAATAGGCTGGACATTGTCTCCACCCCCACCCCCCGAGTCCCGTCTCGACCCACCCTCTTTGACAAGGTTCTCGTTGAACAGACTGCTCAGGATGGAGGCTGATATGTTGCCGTTGGCAAGCAGGATGCCCGTTAGCATGGCAAGTTTGTTACGCTCCGATTCAGTGAACCCCTTTAGAAACAACAGCAACTACAGGGAGAGAAAACCAAACAACACAAAGTCAAACTCAGGAAAATGTGTGTCAAACTAAATATTCAGAGTTATGCTCTATTACAGGCAAGAGACTGGCTTCATTGTATAGAGGACACAGTAATTGGTTAATCTAAAAACGCAGCCTTCTCACACAACTAAATCAACAAACCAGACATTTTGATATAGACACAGACACCCGAGTCATGGTTGGTTTCCTGCTGAGGTGCCTGTTACGAAGAGTTACCAGCCAAAGTACAGTCAACAGAGTTTGTGCGGTGGGGATTTCCTGTGATAATTAACACCAGAGCTATCTGTACGGGTTGTAGTACCAAGAAACATTCCTAATAACTTTTGGTTGGTACATCCAAGTATTTGAATCTTGAGTTGCTTAGGCAATGGCTTACGACTCTCATATTTTGTAAATATATGAGAAAGCGACTTTGAGCGTTAGAAAAGCGCTACATAAGATTGATTTATTATTATATTTTCTAAAATTGTCATATCATCATGGCGAAACCCCCCCCCCCCCCCCGACTATATACTGCAAGCAGCACTGAGTAGGTGAATATTTGAGGGTGATTAATTCAGTAAGAACATTAAGGATAAATATATATTTTTTATCTCTGAAAACGGCAACTTTTTTGTAATACAGTATAATACGAGTATAAAAAAAAACCCTTGATATTAATGTTATGACAACTCAAAGATAATTCAGGATGCTACATGTTATATTTTATACCCTATTATAATTTCCATTTAAATATATTTATGGATAATTTCACCCATAACCAGCCTTTAAACTTAATTAAATTAAAAACATGACAAAAACAGACTTCCTGTTTTGCGGAGGGTTCTGAAAAAAAAGAAAAAGAAACTAGGGTTCTACATCTTTATTCCAGGCCTTTTAAACTCTTATCTTAAAAAATTTCACGATTCAAGGATCTGTACACGCCCTTCAGCAGCTGTAGAGTAATAATTATATGTTTTACAACTAGCACATACATCCGACAAACATGCGGGATAGATACAACAGGCTGAGCACACATATCAGTCCATCTTAGCACCCAATTATAGAGGAGTGCAACACATGTCCTGTCATGTGAAAAGTTTGCTTGCATTAGTTTCACATGACAGTAGATGCAAAATTCCCTTATTATGGCCGTAACACTCACTTTCTTGATCTCCTCTTCGAATCCTTTCTCCAGGTACTTGTAACGCCTGATCAGCTTGTTAAAAACCTGTTGGATGGAAACATAACGTAAAATGCTTTTAAACCACAATATTACGCTTAGTGGTCGATGACTGTCAGCATTCGGCCCAACTCGTAATACAGACTAACCCCTCACATTGGTGCCACTGTGTTTTTCAGCTATTGGAACTTGCAAATAATTTGGTCACAACAAAAATTTAAGTGATTGCATCTCTGAGTTTGAGTCTCTTACTTTTACGGTGATCCCAATGAATTATGCACATGCTATGCCGGTATAGTATGTTGGATTGGCAGTCAATCCATTTTTTTTTTAGCAGTATTTGCCTTTTAGATTTCATGAATTGCATTTTGTCTTTGGCAATATTGTATGCCGTGTTAAACGAAATCACTGTCTCTGCCCCATCACGAGCTCTCTTGGCCAGTTCTTGGCATTGAAACTGCGACGGCAGCAGGGCAGCTCCCTGCATTTCATGCGATTATGGCTTGCTTTCGTTATGAAATTTGAGGGTCTTGTGCTAAAATTATGTTGCCGTAGACGCACATTTTGAGTTGCCTCCAAAAAGTTGGTCCTCCTGGTTTACAATAAAAACAGTAGGGAATAAACACAGCCAGGTAAATTCTTTGAGGAACTCGGGGTGAAAGGTAAAACTTTTCTTGGGCTTTTTAGTTTGAGGTGGCTGCTCAGTTTCCTTAACTGATTTCTCTGCCGGCAGTGCCTTTTCCTCTGGGTTGGAACTGTTTTCTTCTTTCAGGTCTGTTGAAATGTCAGCCTCGAGAAACAAAGGTGGCACAGGCATCGTAGACATGTTGGGTGGTGGGGCATTTTTCTTACCAAAAAAATGAGTAGGCCTTCACTGCATTGTGAATGGACAGGTTGCCTTTCGCAGTGAGCAACAGTGAGTGCACTCTAGTTAGCTTTGTAGTTTCCATGTGTATAATGTTGTCATACTTATGAGCTAAGGGGACTGTGAGATGGAAAAAGTAAATGCAGCCAATAGGTATTCCAAAGCAAGAAAATAGAATAATATACGCAATATCTGCCAACTGACCAAACAATGCTGATTTTCTGATATAAAAAATAAAACAAATAAATAAAAACCAACAAAAGTGGAAGTTGCACTGTGACGACCACAACTCTTTCTTTTTTTTTTCCTTTAATGGTGCTGGACATATTTTGGTTGCAGTTTTGAGCCCTGGTGGTGATGACAGAGGAGTATTTATGACGATTACAGCATTGAGTTCATGTGAAGGGATCCACTCAAGAAAACAATCATGGACACATAAGACCACACGTCTCTGACATGGTGCAGGTTTCTCACAACAAATACCATCAAACCAAGAGAACGAAAATGTTTAAAACAGCCTTTAAAATCGAATCTTAAGATTTAAGAGGCCTTTGGTACCTGAGCATATGCTTGCATTGTCTCCAGGTCTTCTTGTGCCGTAAAGAGGCAGAACTCTGTGCGGGTCATGTCGTCAGACAGGGTCCCGCCTGGGGCTGTGGACACATGGCAAACAGACACAAGTGGCTATGAATATCAATTGCACATTGACTTATCAACCATTTATCCTCCCTGCCTCTCATTCAGTAGACATATGTTGACTGTTATATAAGTTTTAGGTCAATCTACATGTTTCAGTGGATTACAATAATTATAAGTTTTGGGCCCAAATACCGAGCCAAAATAAAGAAACTGCCACCATCACACCTTTTCAAAGATTAAATGAATATAGTAAAAAAGTGTGTAAAGACAATCTAGTTGTCCGGTCACAATCTGGAAGCATTGTCACCACTGGCCTCTGATCAAATCCGACCACAGCTTTATGCCCTGCGTCTCTTTCAGCTCCTCAACATCTGTATACAGTGTTAAAAAAACTGTCTACTGCTCACTCAGAAAATTGTGAAACTTTACAAAACACATTTCTCTTTACAGATTTCAACAACTGAAAAAGAGCTGTCAAAGGCCAACACTAGCTCAACAATATCAGTGCGCAAATATTACAGATTGGTTCATAGCACAAACCAATTAAAGACTATGCTTTGGGCAATTTCAACGTTTTATTACACAGGACAGTGAGGATAAACAAGAAAATCAGCGTGAAGAAAGAGGAAAACATACAGCAAAGCCCCTAAGCCAGGTTAAAACCAAGGATACTATGATCAGGATCGGGTCCGTCTGGTACATTATCTGGCTGATCTGTCAAATTCTAGGTAAACACCTCAGTTAAGTCCACTCACCCAGCATTCCACCGGCCACCAGGATGTCAAAGAGTGTTTCTGCATACCGGCGGTAGTCAAGCTTGGCACCAGAGGC
Organism: Lampris incognitus; assembly: GCF_029633865.1. Taxonomy (NCBI): domain Eukaryota; kingdom Metazoa; phylum Chordata; class Actinopteri; order Lampriformes; family Lampridae; genus Lampris; species Lampris incognitus. The sequence continues at coordinate 7,846,379 of NC_079231.1, read as the reverse complement.
ATCAAGGAACTTCGCAACAGCTTCCAGATCAGTGCCAGTTTGGTTCAAGCCTTGTACAATACTTTCTTGAAACTGAGTAGGGTCAAATCTCTCCTTTTCATCTGTGGTAGGAGAAAAGTTCCACTGAATTCAGACAAACAAGGCAAAACCCACGATGGACTGAACCAAATGTAAACGTGGACAACTCCTCCTAGCAATTATTTTGATGAGTCTGGAGAGCAAAGCATAACTTGTCCAAGTATAATTAAAGAACACCAACCTCTTTTCCTAGTTTTGAAACGCTGGCCTGTTAGCGTTGGCTTTTGCTGCTTTTGATTATTCATAAAAGACACCTTGAAAGAAAGTGAAAGAGAGTTACAATTTACAAAGGGGACGTTCTCACCAAGGCACGGAAAAAAAGTGTTCATAACATGCTGTGGCATGTTTTCCCTGGCCCTTGTTTATGACAGTTGATTGGCTATATAGTATTTGACCCCCCCCCCCCAAGTCAGTTCTTTTTTTGTTTTGTCCAAAAATTGTAGTAAGGAATTTTTTTAATTGTGATTAGCGGCGATACAGGGCCAGTTAAAGTCAAGACACTCAGTGAAAGCCTTAACACGCTGTGGCATGTTTGCCCTAGCCCTTGTTTGACAGTTGATTGGCTATATATTTGACCTTTTCCCCCCAAAGTCAGCTCTTTTTTGTTCTGACCCAAATTGTACTAATGAACAATTTTTATTGTGTTTGCCGGTGATAGAGGGCCAGTGAAAGTCAAGACAAGCCAGATTTGGTAAAAATTCATAACTTACTGAAACACCGAGACGTGAGAAAAATCTGCGACGTCTGAATAGAAAAACTTAACATTTAATACATGGCTGTCTATAAATATCATCCAGGGACAACACTAGGGAAATATGACAACTGTTGCTCAAATTTGACATTGCAGTTGGTCTTCAGTTTATTGATAGCCAGACGATGCAGTTTGCGGCTCTCAGAATTTAAAATAAAAAAACACCAGCCCAAATACTGACACGTTTCTCAGTAGCCTCAGACAGTAGTTCTCAACCCGGTCCCTCAGTAACTACCAGTACAGCTGGTTCCCCATTTAGTTACCAACAATTACCTGTTGTTCCAGTGATTCCAACGTCCAATCAGAGATGTTTTAGACCTGCAACAAAAGCTGACTGTGATTTAAATGACAGCATAGAAAACGACCAATACCGATGGTACCTGAAGACCGGATTGAGAACCAGTCCTGAGACAACAAGAGGCCCCCACCATGCGCCGAGCCACGGCTCGTTAGCCGGGCCTGCTAGCCTTAGCCAATAGTCGCCAGCCTCTGGCCCTTATTTGAAATCTGACCGGTGTCAAGGACATGACAAAACCGAACTTGTCATCAGTATCAGAAAGCCGCATGCGTTCCGAGTGTCAGTAAGACGGCCTAGAGATACCAGCAAGATGACATACGCGTGCGGGCTGACAGACGTTAGCCACCTAGCTAAGCTAGTAAAGCTAATTCGCCCTACAGCGGCGCCCACGACGGCACGATTCACCGGCAGTAAAACCGATTTTAACTCTTCAACTCGTGACACGGCCACGCCGTGACGTGTTCTTCCACACACGAGGCCCGACTGACAAAAAGCGGGCTCCGAAGTTGAAAGACGAGGACAACTTACCGAAATGAAAGCGGATAAAAAACGGTGGGAAGCAGCGGGGAAATCAGACACGGTCTCTGCTTCTCGGCCCTAAAACAAAAAGACCTTCCCGGAAATAGCGGGGGCGAGTTCGGCGACTGCGCACGCGCACGCCCATGTGGCACCCGCCCAAAGAAGAAAACTTAAGTTTATAAATTCATTTCCACAGCCCCAAATCACAGTTCAGTCTCCGAGGGTTCTTCCCAGTCGCAATACGTTCCCCGACGAATAAAAACAGAGCAACTTCCAGTGTGTGAATCAGGAACACTGTCATTTCACAGATGAAACGAAATATCGTTTCCCCCCCGGCCCACATTAGTGCAACACAAAGACAAAACCACAAGAACGCATGAGTCCAAACTAGAACATATTTATCAAAACTAAGAACACGTATATCCAAATACACAATAAATAAATAAGTAAGCAAGTAAGTGAATAAACAAATCACTGTTCAAGAGAATGAGCACCAGCCAGGATGACTGTCGGAACTGCCGATGTGCAAGAGCTAGCAGTTAGCTTAGCCTGCCCCGCTTCCGCGTCCTGCCAGAACTCCCTCGGTGTTTCCTCTTCAGGCACAGCTCCGGGCAGGACCGTGGTCCCTGGGCCCACAGGGCTCCGCAGACCAGGCTCTCCAAGCTGATCCAGGACCAGCTCTCCCAGCCATCAAACGAAAAGAGAAAGACACAAACTTTGACGCAGACGTGGACAAAGACACTGTATGGACGGTAGCCGCAAACGTTAAGTTCGCGCCGCCATCTTCCCACACCAGTACTAGGCGAGGCCGCCGGAAACGTGAGTTCGCGCCGCCATCTTCCCACACCAGAAGCCAGAAGCGGAAACCCACTATCTTTAGACTGTAGAGCCGAAGGAACGGAGAAGACCGTAGGTTCACACTTTAGCCGTGTAGGCAACTTTCTTTAATCCACGGTAAATCAGAGAGCAACCAAACCACAGCTCGACTGAGCGGAGGTGGCAAGAATAATCAGAAAACTGGCTGGACAACCATAACTTAACCCTGCGTTAACCTGCCAGGGCAACCATGACTTAACCCTTAGTTCCTGGGTTGAATTCTGTCCCCAATACGTGTCCACCACATGAGCCCCCCCAGAATTCGCCCTAGTAATCGAAGTCAGGCAGGCGCGGGGGGACAACAGGCCGTCCGCGGCGGCTCCGGATAACAGGGGCCGGAGTGTCTCTGGGAGGCATTGACGCGGGCCTGTGGAGGTCGGCCTGAGGAGCAGAAGAGGCAGCTCGGGCCTCCACGGGGGGAGGAGGCGGAGCCGGGGGACGACCGCGACGAGGAGGTTGGGCTAACTCCAACGGCTGCGTCAAGTCCAGGTGTGCGGGTTTAACTCGGTCCACTGAAACATGCTCGGCCGTGCCCCCAAAATCCACCACCAGGTGCTTAGTTCCCCGTTCCAGGACGCGGAAGGGGCCGTCATAAGGGGGTTGCAGAGGGGGGCGGTGTGCGTCGTGACGGATGAACACGTAGTCCGCTGACTGCAGACCTGGGGGCACCTGGGACACCGGCGCGCCGTGTTGGGCGGTAGGGACGGGTGTGAAAGCTCTGACCCCGTCCAGCAAGGAGGCTCGTTGGTCCACAGCTGACCAGGGACGCGTTGCATTGGGCATGAAATCGCCTGGGACTCGCAGCGGCGTGCCGTACACCAGCTCCGCAGAGGAGGCTTGTAGGTCTTCCTTCGGGGCGGTCCGCAGGCCCAGCATGACCCATGGGAGCTTGTCGACCCAGTTGCAGTCCTTGAGAGTAGCCCGAAGCGCAGCCTTCATGGACCGGTGGAAGCGCTCACATAGGCCGTTCGCCTGAGGGTGGTAGGCGGTAGTGCGATGAAGCTTGACGCCCAGAGCCTCACCCACAGCACTCCATAGCTCTGAGGTAAACTGTGGCCCGCGGTCAGATGAAAGGTCGGAAGGCGTACCGAAACGTGAGACCCACGACCCAATAAAAGCCCGGGCCACATCAGCAGACGTCGTGGATGCCAGGGGAACAGCTTCAGGCCAGCGCGTAGTCCTGTCCACCACAGTGAAGAGGTAGGTGAACCCATGGGAGGGGGGTAGGGGACCAACCAGGTCGACGTGGACATGGTCAAATCGTCTCTCCGGCACTGCGAAGCGTTCCAGGGGCGCCTTAATGTGGCGGTGTATCTTAGCCCGCTGACAGGCAACACACGAGTCGGCCCACGCTTTCACGTCTCTCTTAAGTCCCTCCCACACAAACTTAGCAGAGGTCAGGCGCACGGATGGCTTACCGCCTGGATGAGAGAGGCCGTGCACAGCTTCAAATACGGGGCGTCTCCAGCTGTGCGGGACGATGGGCCTGGGCTGTCCTGTGGAGACGTCACACAGGAGGGTGGCACCTGTGTCGCTGAAAGGAACGTCCTGCAGGCGGAGCCCCGTGTCGGAGGCCCGGAGACGGAGGATGCTCGGGTCCGTGGCCTGGTCAACGGCCATCTGTGCATAGTCAAGGCCTAGGTGGACCGCTCCAATCACTGCCCTAGAGAGGCAGTCAGCTACCTGGTTAGACTTACCAGCGACGTGCTGGATGTCGGTAGTGAATTCCGAAATGTAGGAGAGTTGTCGCTGCTGGCGAGCGGACCATGGCTCGGCCGTCTTGGACATGGCAAACGTGAGGGGCTTGTGGTCCACGTACGCAGTAAACTCGCGGCCCTCTAGCAGGAAACGGAAATGCCGGACAGCGAGCCAGAGACCGAGGAGTTCCCTGTCAAAAGTACTATACTTGCGCTCTCGGGGTGTAAGCTGGCGACTGAAAAAGGCCAAAGGCTGCCAAGCCCCCCCCACCCACTGTTCGTGAACCGCACCAACAGCATAGTCCGATGCATCCGTGGTTATGGAAATAGGCGCTGTAGGTGAAGGATGCGCTAGCAGGGTAGCCTGGGAGAGCGCAGCTTTAGTCTCGGTGAACGCACGGTCCCGCTCTGCTGTCCAGTCGACCGCCTGGTTGGGGGACATGCCTTTCAGCGCCTCGTACAGTGGCCGGATGATAAAGGCGGCTCGGGGAATGAAGCGGTGGTAGAATGTCACCATCCCGATGAACTCCCTGAGCGCACGAGCTGTTTGGGGGCGCGGAAAGGCCGCCACCGCTTCCACCTTTGAGGGCAGGGGGACTGCCCCGTCCCCAGTGATGCGATGCCCGAGGAAATCAATGGCTGTCAGCCCGAACCGGCACTTCGCCGGGTTGACGATCAGCCCATGCTGGCTGAGGCGTGTGAAGAGGGCATGAAGATGGGACAGGTGTTCTTCCTTGGAGGCGCTGGCGATGAGTATGTCGTCCAAATAGACGAAGAGGAAAGGAAGGCCACGGAGCACTGAATCCATCAGCCGCTGAAAGGACTGGGCCGCGTTTTTGAGTCCAAATGGCATTCGTAGGAATTCAAATAGGCCGAATGGGGTAGTCACCGCTGTCTTGGGGATGTCTGAGGGGTGCACGGGAACTTGATGATAACCACGGACCAGGTCGACTTTTGAGAAGACGCATTTGCCAGACAGGTTTGCAGAAAAGTCCTGGATATGCGGGACAGGATAGCGGTCGGGCGTGGTGGCGTCATTTAGTCGGCGGTAGTCCCCGCATGGGCGCCAACCTCCATCAGGCTTAGCGACGATGTGGAGTGGGGACGCCCACGGGCTGTCAGAGCGGCGGATGATCCCCATGCGTTCCAGGTGCTCGAACTCAGACTTGGCAATGGCGAGTTTGGCGGGGTCGAGACGCCTGGCTCTGGCGTAGACCGGGGGCCCCTTCGTAGCAATGTGATGCTCCACCCCATGCTTAGCGGTGGGTGCAGAGAAGGTAGGCTGGGTGAGGTCAGGGAACTCAGCGAGGAGGCGGGTGAACTTGTCTGCCTCTGAGAGAGAGTTGGCTAGACCTGCATAGGCCGCTTCCCTCCGCGTACATGCGAAGGAGGAGAAGGTTAAGGCATCGACCAGACGGCTGTTCTGAATGTCCACTAGCAAACCGTAAGCGCACAAAAAATCAGCTCCGAGGAGGGGAAGCGTTACATTGGCCATGACGAACTCCCACGTGAAACGTTGTCCACCAAAACACAGTTCTACAGACCGCACGCCGTAGGTGTGGATAGGGCTGCCGTCAGCCGTCGCCAACTGGGGGCCCCGCTCCCCGCCCATGATGTCGACGTCAGTAGCAGGGAGCACGCTTCTCTGTGCGCCCGTGTCACAAAGAAATCGCCGACCGGAGATGGTGTCGAGGATGAAGAGTAGCCTGCTCGTATCGCCAACACTCATGGCCACTACTGAGTGTTGGCCCTCTCGTTTCCCGTCGGCCTGTAGTTGCAGGGGGAACGGCACCGTTTAGCTTTCGCACCAAATCGAGCGTGGTACATACAGAGTCCAGAGGGCTTGTAGCGGTCTGATGCTGTGGCGCCACCGTCGGGCCACGCCCGCGATGTCGGCGGGGGGCCAGTGAAGGTAGGAGCCAGCAGCCCGGCATGGGAGGAACGTTGTGTAGCGACGAAGAATCGGTCAGCCTCCTTTGCCAGCTCACGGGGATCAGTGATGGTGGAGTTAGCGAGCGCAGTCTGGACGTGGGGCGGCATGTTGCGCAGAAACAGCTCCATAAACAGGAAACATGGCTTTTCTTGACCCAGTAGGTTTAACATCCTGCTCATTAGCTCCGATGGTTTGCCATCTCCCAAGCCCTGAATTGCGAAGAGGCGACGTGCTCTCTCCGTTGTTGACAGTTCAAAAGTTTCAAGGAGGAGATGTTTAAGTGCGGCGTATTTACCATCGGCCGGTGGGTTGGTTATGAAACCGCTTATCCTGGAAGCCGTAGCGCACCCCAGCGCTGCCAATACGTAGTAGTACCTGGTCTCGTCTGCTGTTATGTCTCTGAGCGCGAACTGTGCCTCAGCCTGCGCGAACCATGTAGCCGCGGAAGACTCCCAAAACTCCGGCAGTTTAATTGCAACGGCGTTCGTAGCCATAATGTGTGTGGTTTCAGAAAACTTATCCGAAAACCGACGTCGGGGTCACCAGTGTAGAGCCGAAGGAACGGAGAAGACCGTAGGTTCACACTTTAGCCGTGTAGGCAACTTTCTTTAATCCACGGTAAATCAGAGAGCAACCAAACCACAGCTCGACTGAGCGGAGGTGGCAAGAATAATCAGAAAACTGGCTGGACAACCATAACTTAACCCTGCGTTAACCTGCCAGGGCAACCATGACTTAACCCTTAGTTCCTGGGTTGAATTCTGTCCCCAATACGTGTCCACCACAAGACCCTTGATTATGAGAATTAACCATGTTACGTTTGCTGAAATAAATATGATTCCAGCCTTTATTGAAGTTTTTAAAAGTTTTTTTTTCCTTGAAGAGGAGGCTATATGAATGATTGTGTGTACGTAGTTGCAGATCTGGTTCTAAACAACAGGGGGCCCTAGGCAAGATTTTCTTTAGGGACCCTCTTTGCTTTGCTTGGCGCTGAGAACTATATATATTGTACTATCACAATGTGGCAAGAAAATTCCTGTAATCTATAAAGTTGGCATAATTGTTGTATACATTTAATAAACAAAACACATTCGTAGTAAACATGCCTTCATTAAATAGATGTTCATTAGCATTATGCCCTCAGACCTTAAACCAGAGGTCTCAGCAACATACTCAAGGCATCTTTCTAAACTGTCAACAAAAAATGAGGGTGATACAACTCTTGATGACAAGGATGTTGGCAGAAAAACACCTGGGTTCGAACCCAGCCTGGGGTTGGAACCCAGGACTTAGCACTGTTGCTGTAAGGCAACAGTGCTAATCACTGGGCCACCATGCCGACCATTTCCTCCAATAAGATGATTTACCAATTGCCTTGAGTGCACAAAAAGAAAAATGTCCAGTGCATAGAAAATAGGGTTTCAATGACCTTTAAGTGGAACTGCCAGAATGACTGCAGAGATTAAATTTGGTTAATGAGCTCTCAACTACCCATGACAATATCATGTAAATACCCAAATACAATATCCAAAGGAATTGAATTAAGTGCAACTGGACTTGGTATACAAATACAATATATGAGAAAATGTGACCAAATGTGACAAACAATAAAAACAGATTTCAGTTTGATCCTAGATGAGCTGCAATGCTGTCGGCTCAGCAAGTGGCAGAACAGGAGCGACACAAAAAGTTGCATCACTGCGACTGTCTGATGATAAACGTTTGATATCTATAGTGACAAAATTGAACCCAAACCACAACTTATAACTTCTATGGCCAAAAATTAAACTGGGCAAAAGATAAGACGAGGAAAATAAAACATTTCAAAACATGTTTAAAAAAAGAAGAAAAGAAAACCCTGACATGATCTATCAGGGGCCTCCTTATACTGGGTCAGAGCCGTTGATTGGCTTTATGTCTCCAAGCAACTTTCAAAAAAAAAAAGGCTCCTTGGGGCCCTACACAATTGTGTATTCAGTGTATAGGGTGTATGCGAGAAAAGAATAAAGCCAATAAAATACCCAATTACACATGAAGTGGAACAAAAGCAACTTGGCCGCCCGTTTTCAGACTTGTTGAATGCAGACTTTGTATTAATCTGTCGTTTGTGATGTGTCTGTCTCCTTATATTTTTCTGGAAAACCAGCTGCAAAATATCCAAATGAGTTGAATCAAGTGCATCTGGACTTGATTCACGGTATATAACCGTGAAGACGTTTCGCCTCTCACCAAGGGGCTTCCTCAGTCGTTGGAGCCATTAGTGACCGACTGTTGTTCTTGGAGGCTAGGCTTCTTGAGTCTCCTGGGTAGAGATGAAAGGACGGCATTGTAAGTGGGAGATAGGTGGTGTCGCAGACCTCCTCCTCTGTTGAGGGATGGTTTTTCCAGTTTCGCATAAGATGGCTTCCTTCACCCCTCTTTCAAACCATCTATCTTCTCTGTCCAAAATGTGTACGTTGCTGTCCTGGAAGGAGTGTGTCTTCGCCTTTAGGTGTAGATAGACGGCTGAGTCTTGTCCTGAGGAGTTTGGCCTTCTGTGTTGGGCCATCCGTTTGTGTAGTGGTTGTTTGGTTCCTCCTATGTATAGGTCAGTGCAATCCTCATTGCATTGTACAGCATACACCAGATTGCTTTTCCGGGTGTGTGGTACACGGTCTTTGGGATGAACCAGTCTTTGTCAGAGTGTGTTGCTGGGTTTGAAGTATACCGGGATGCGGTTTTTGTTGAAAATTCTCCTGAGTTTCTCGGAGACCCCAGAAACACACGGGGTGACTGTGCTCTTCCTTCTGTTCCTTTTCTCCTCGTCGCTCTCACCTGATTGGTCTTATTGGAACGTGTTGCAGTTTTCACAAAGGTCCAGCTGGGGTAGCCGCAGGTTTTTAGAGCTTCCCTCAGGTGTTTGTGTTCTTCCCGTTGGGCCTAAGTGCTGCTGGGCACATTGTCAGCTCTGTGTTGCAGAGTTCTGATGACGCCCAGTTTGTGTTCCAGCGGGTGGTGTGAGTCGAAAAGTAGATATTGGTCTGTGTGTGTAGGTTTCCTGTAAACCCCAATGTGGAGGCTCCTGTCTTCCCCAATGTGGAGACCACAGTCCAAGAAGGGCAAACTGTTGTTCTTTACGTCTTCCCTTGTGAGCTTAATGTTCTTGTCCACTGAGTTGATGTGTTTGGTAAACGCTTGCACCTCGTGTTTGGATTTTGACCCATGTGTCGTCCACATATCTGAACCAGTGGCTCGGAGGTGTTCCTCTGAAGGAGTTCAGGGCCCTGTGTTCTACCTCTTCCATATATAAGTTGGCCACAATGGGCGATACTGGTGAGCCCATTGCATAGCCGTGTTTCTGTCTGTAAAACTGGCCCCTGAATTGGAAATTGGAAATATGTAGTGTTCAGGCAAAAGAGCCACTGATATCTATGGCTCTGTTAGCGACGGGCGTTGGTAAACATCGGAACACAAAGAGCCATGGACATCTATAGCTCTGATAACGACTCCAAAGAGGATACATTCTGAGTCTCATCACCAGCCAGTCAGACTAGCTTGGTCTAGTCAGAAAGGCATGAACTGAGGAAGCCTCTTGGATGAGAGGCGAAACGTCTTCATGGATATATACCAAGTCCAGTCGCACTTGATGCATCTCCTTTGGATAACCATGACCTGGCTGAATGAGAACATTCACAGAAAGTTGCAAAATAAATTTCCGATGGTGACACAAATTTGGAAAATTGAGTTGAACCCAACCGACAAAAAGTAGCATTCTTGTCTTTGGTAAGGCCATCTAAAATGTTTTTTCAGCACACTTATCTTGAATCTGCAGACGCCCTCTCCACATGTTAAGAATAGTCACATTTATCTCTCCCTGAGGCTGTTTTAAGAAGCACGTGGCATGCATGTGATGAGATGTGATCCGGTCCACTGGCTCAGTTAAAACCTGGAGCTGTAACAGCAGGTTCAGACTCTGATGCTCCAATCATTTCGTCACCAGGTTGTTCTACAATGTCTGCTACAAGTGAACTCATCTTCTTCGTCAACGGGAGGAAGGTGAGAGGAAAATTACTCCATTTCATGCGACCTTTCACGGTTTTCTTTTCTATTCAGGGTAGGCTGTTAGAGAACAAGTTTAGAGGGAAGCATAGGTTGTGGGGACAAAAGAAAAGCATTTTATTGAGCCTGCTGCGGTACGTGGGTCCAACAGGCAAAAAAAAAGAAGTTAAAAACAGACAACCAGATAAAGAAAAACAGATAGATAAGGATAAAGAGATGCAGATAAGGATAAAATCAGATGGCAAACTAAACTAATGAGTCTCCATAATGTTAATAGTATTTACTGAGTGAGAATAATTCCCTTCACAGATTTAATAAGTTTAATTGCAGGGTGTGCAAATCTGCCATGTTGGCTATTAACATCATCAGAAGTCAAGATGATTTTTGATTTTCCGAGTATCTGCAAATAACTTGTGCAGAGATATCAAATTCTATCTATCTTATCAAATTTGTGAATGAATACAAATGAGACTTGTGCACATGATGGAAATGGGCGTTGCACATTATACCCATGGATCAGTGCAAATAAGAGTCAGCCAGAGCTGGAAAACAGGGGCGGGGGGACGACACTAGTCAGTAACTGCAGCAATCAAGTTTCAACAGCTTTGCTAACAATAATAATAATAATAAAAAAAGGCCTAATAATAATAAAAGATGACTCATCACGAAATTGTTGGTCGTTTGTGTTGTATCGATATTCAGTGGCATACATTCAATGCAAGGAAATGAGGACACATTCAAATTAGGAAAAAAAACGTCTTCATCCTTTACTTTATCCATCCATCCATTATCCAAGCCGCTTATCCTGATCCGGGTCGCGGGGATGCTGGAGCCTATCCCAGCAGTCATTGGGCGGCAGGCGGGGAGACACCCTTGACAGGCCACCAGTCCATCACAGGGCTACTTTACTTTATAGCCTTCTTTACTAATGCAGACTTGGAGGTATTCCCAATATTTTAAATTGATCGTTTCTTAAACATTAAAACAGACGATGAATAGGCTATCGGGGAAGGACAGGATGCAGTGAGGTAATGGAAGAGAAACTGGCAGTCGTGTAGGAAGTTATTCCCAGAGAGTAACTAGTAATGACTTGTGAAATACATCACTTCAGTGACTTAACAAGTTTACTTAAAGGGTGAAGTGGCAGTGATAATCTCCAGGTCTGTCATCAGAAACTCTTGGGCTGTCTCTCACATGCACACACAAACACACACACGTCACCCTATACTTGTGGGGGGCACTCATTGACTACATTCAGTGCAAGTGCAATTCCATGGGCACAAGTCCATGAATACTGGGATGGCATACAGCGCACCTGTACCCCCATCCATAGGGTTAGTGGTTGCGTCTCGAAGGGCATCCGACGTAAAATTCTGCCAAATCATCATGCGGATTGACAGGACCATACCAGATCGGTCGAGGCCTGGGTCAACAACAAACACCATTGATGCTGTACCCTCACATGGTACCGATGGAAACTATAAAATCCGCTGTGGCGACCGACCCCTGAGAAACAGGGTACAAGCCGAAAGAAGAAGAATAAGAATCTATGAAATGCAATTTGCTAACGTTTCAAGCTGGCTGCACATGACTGTCAGCAGACTGGAGCACTACCTGTTTAGACCTGTCACACATAATACACTTAATAAGACATACTAATTTACCACCATAGAAAACCAGCATGAACATTGACCTTTCTCATCACAGGCTCTACCTAGGAGGCCAGCAGAATTAATGAAGATATGTATTAAATTGTCCCTAGGTGTGAATGTGTGTGTGTGTGTGTGTGTGTGTGTTGGCCCTGTGATGGACTGGCGGCCTGTCCAGGGTGTCTCCCCGCCCGCCGCCCAATGACTGCTGGGATAGGCGCCAGCATCCCCGCAACCCTGAGTAAGGATAAGTGGGTTGGATAAAGGATGGATGTATACAGAAGTATGTGAGGTTTTCTGGTTTTAGTATTAAATATCATATTTCGGGACCCCCCCCCCCCTTCTTTCCTTATTTCAGGTCATTGAGAAGAATGCCGATCCTGAAGAAGTATTACTTAGCTTTCTCCGAAGAAAAGGTCGGTTCTGTTCTGTTGGCACCATTTCAACACAACTCTGGAAACATGCATTAGGCTTTCACTCACACACATAAAATATGTAATAATCTTGTTGGAGAAAGTTAAAAAGAAGAGTGCTGTCAATGTGCCCTTAGGCAAGGAACCAGCCCAATTTACCCATTAATCTATTGTCCCTCCCTTCCATGTGTTTTATTTGTGGTTTTAACTTCTCACTTTTATATTTTAACAAAGTGTGGTTTTGTTTGTTTGCTTTGTGAAGTGCTTTGAATACCTGAAAAACCATGATATAATTTTGTTATTGTTGTCATCCACATATACCGGGCAGTAACTTTAGGAATAGGGCAGATCAAAAACAGATCATCTATCCAAGACTTTCCCTTGTTGGTCCTAGATACAAGTTACACACCAAAGGTTTAATTAAGAAATGAGATCTCCACCATCTGTCGACGAGGGGAGGGAAAACTACGGTGTTTATTGGCCTTTGTGGGGGTATTTGTTCAGAGATGGTTCTGATTTTTAAGGCCAGGCTTTGCCGCCATTTGCTCCTCACAAATGAGTCGATATTCCCTCGGTAACGTGTCTGAGCCCCAAACAGTCACGGAAATCATAGAAATCAGAACGTTCATCTCAGTGAGATTTTACATACAAGAGCTTAATTTGGTGGAAGTGTACACATAATAACAGTCTTTCATGTAACATAGTATGTTTTGTAACGTCACGTGCATTTCCTCATGCACCCAGTGGGTCTGACTGGGACCAAGTATGGATGTGGTGGAGGAGGATGTGGTGCCTGCACCGTCATGGTGTCCCGATACGACCGCATCCGGGAGAAAGTCCTGTATCCTTTATACCAGGTCAGCATGATGGCTGATAATATGTGGTCCATTAGCTAAAAGACAGACTAGAAAAGAACCAGGGAACATCCATTTGCCATATTATTATATCTCAATAGATTATATATATATAATAGGTTACTATATATATGTGATATATAATATAATAGGTTACCATATATTATATCTCAATAGGTTAGCGAAGAGACTATCGTAGCAAAAAAACCCGACCTAGAATGAACAGAAGATAAAACCATAAAGTGACAGGATATGCTGAAGGTATAGTTGCACAGTGTCTTAAATGTGTTCACCGTAAGTAAAGAACATTTTGATTATGGGTGTGCCCAGTTGAAATGGGACCCCTGACCTTAGCAGCGTTATGCTATGGTCACACATGCGCAAATGCGGGTTAATGACCATCGGCTGCTGAGGCGAAATTAGTATTTTGTCGCGCTGAATGTGGGCGGTGCAGGATGTGACGCACACGGATATCAGTTGTTGGTTTTGTGACGGGAAAATGTACACCAAAGTCCAGAGAAGGCAAATAAATGTTTTCACGTGTCTCACTTGTAAATGTTATCATACTTGTTATGGACAAATACAGAGGAAGAGCATTGGTGTACTAGTTATATTTGTATCGCAGAATATGAACTGATGTTATTAATACATTTTCCATGTATTTATGTTTAATGCCTGTCTCCCGACTAGTTTTGGTTTGGTCCAAGATGCTGGTGCTGAATATCGTTTAAAGCAGTGGTTCTCCACCTTTTTGGGGTCCTGGACCCCCTGTGTATTTTGGATCTAACCTGAGGACCCCTCCACCTGATCTTGGGGGAGGGGGGTTGCAATTTGATAGAAACAGTAGAAACTGCATTTTAAATTGCATTATAGCATTTATACACTCTTTGGGGCAAAAATAAGAGCTTTCAGTTGTAACTTAGATATAGTTAACAAAACAGAATTCTTATGCAGTAACTTTCAGATATATGTAACAAAACAGAGTATGTATTCAGTAACTTTCAGATATATGTAACAAAACAGAATTCTTATGCAGCAACTTTCAGATATATATAACAAAACAGAGTATGTATTCAGTAACTTTCAGATATATGTAACAACAGAATATGTATTCAGTAACTTTCAGATATATGTAACAACAGCATTTTTATGCAGTAACTTTTAACAATGCAAACGGGAGCGAGAGCTCTTATTAAAATGCAATAAATGACACTTGTGAAACAGATGTAATTAGAGAAAAAAGTCCTGTTACCCTTTATAGTTTAGGTAGATAAAGGTCTCAGTCACATTTGAGTAAAATAATCCTATTTCTATAAATGTCATAGGATCTTTTTTTTTAAAAGATATTTTATTTTCATGGACCCCTTGCAATTACACCACGGACCACTAGGGGTCCGCGGACCCCCGGTTGAGAAACACTGGTTTAAAGCACCTTTAATGTAGGATGTCCTCTGTGGCGACCCCTAACAGGAGCAGCCGAAAGTAGTAGTAGTAGTAGTAGTAGTAGTAGTAATGTAGGCTGTCCTCTCCCTCTCCCACACAAACACACACCTGTTGCTGTCTCTTTCCTACTGTTTTACGCTCCCCCTGCTGTTTATCTCCTCTGCTCTTCAGGGGTCGTCTCTGTCTCTTGTCTGTCTGTCTGTGACGATCTGCTCTCTACTTCTCACTCCAGTTGCCCTTAGAAAGTCGTCAATTGTATATTGTATAGCCCAATATCACAAATGACAAATTTCCCCCAAGGGACTTCACGGCAACACAATTTAGAAGGCCTCCCTCTCCTTTTTCCTCTTTTTCTCTTTCGTTTGCAGCACTCGCTTCTGTTTGATTTATCAATTTTCAAGTCTGCAGCCTGGCTAGGTAACTTCTTTATCCGCTTACTTCAGGCCCCCCCCCTCCTGGTGTACACTGTTTCTGCTCGTAGTCAAATTTAACAACAACAACACTACAACACAACAATCTTCAGATATATACACAAATATTGACTATATACAGGCGAAATAAGAGGTGATAAGGTGCACTGGTGCAGAGAATATATCAGAGATGCTGAAACAGATGTTAGCAGGTTACTTACATACACGCCTGAGGTAGATGGACATGACAGAGCGGACCAGTATACGGACAATATATACAAAATGGTTGGATTAATTTGACAGTGTTAAGCGTTAATTTTTGTATGGAAGCCCATGGAAAGAAAATATCTGGTTAGTGTTAAAAATGTGTTTAATGTGGACATCTCGTGACCCACAAACACAAATGATTATCATACAAGTCAAGTGTAATTAAAATGACTGAGGAACGCTATGCAGGGATGAGGAAATGTGAGGATGTGTAACTTTTTTTTTTATCTCTGAGTACATCAGCAGTGCACCAACACGGTAAAGTAAACTTAGTTCAAGGACACCATCAGATCAGAGAGTGTTCTTGCATCCGTAACCTTCAAACAATCCAGTCATTACACCGTCAACGCTTGTCTACAGCCTATAGTAACCCTGCACGGGGTTGCCGTGGTGACAGTCGAAGGAATCGGCAGCACTAAGACCAAACTCCACCCTGTCCAGGTAACTAACTCACTGCAGTCTTTCCTCTATTCTAGCCAATCAGATCTAAGTGTGGTCATAATGCTCAACATGCACAACTGGTACCTAGTTATGATATGATTGATTTATTGGTCATTATACTCTCAAAAAATAAATAAATACTGGATTTACTTAAAAATGTTTTGTCAAGTGGTTTCATGCAATTGTGTTTGGCAACATTACCCCACTCCTCTGAGCCGTCCGGGTCACTGCTCCACCCCCTCTGCCAATCTGGGGAGGCGTAATATTTTTAAGTAAATTCAAAATGTCATTTTTTTGAGAGCACTTTCATTCGTTATCCCTCTTACACACACACACACACAAACACATACACACACACACACACACACACACGAATTAAGCCAGCACCAAATTCGGTGCTGGCTTAATTTGCCAAGTTTTCATGCCATTATTTGCTGATAACGCCACTTTGATCAGGCTTGTAGCATAGGGTCACTCGAGGCTGCTTAATTCGGGGTCACTGGGTAGATTTTCCACTTTTGCCTGAAGAGCCTCTGTGAGTATTCATCCTTTCCTCTAGCCGTCTTACTAGCGGGTTCAGGTAGCGGCTGTCAACAGCTGGACAAGTTGTTAAAGTGTAACGCTCTCTCTCCCTCTTGCTTACAGGAGCGCATAGCCAAGGCCCACGGCTCCCAGTGTGGCTACTGTACCCCTGGTATGGTCATGTCCATGTACACACTGCTGAGGAATAAACCTCAGCCCAATATGGAGGACATCAGAGAAGCTCTGGGAGGTAAACAGGGAAACAAATGAGTTGATCAGAGTCTGTTTCATTGCCCAAGTATCTTTGCATATGTGTATAATTTCATTCTTTGCTCATACATGGAACACATACGTAGAAGTAAATAAAGATCATAGAAAAGTATCTGGTGCTGCCTAGTGCAAATCCAGTTTCTCTCTCTTTAGCGCCGTGTCCCTTTACCTGCTTCTGTAATGAGTGTCTTTCCCTAAGAGGGCAATTAGAACGTAGCCTAATCTAATAGTTGACCTTTGACCTTTCCTCCTACTCTTAAAGGAAATCTTTGCCGCTGCACAGGCTACAGACCTATCATTGATGGATTTAAGACCTTCTGTGGCAGTGAGGTAGGTATCCATGCTTTCAGAAGTCAACTAAAAATGACAAATTCACGATTCAGAGGATGTTTTGAATCAATATAAATAGATACATATGGTGGCCCAGTGGTTAGCGCGGTCGCCTCACAGTAAGAAGGTCCTGGGTGCGAGCCCCGGGGTAGTCCAACCTTGGGGGTTGTACCGGGTTGTCCTCTGTGTAGAGTTTGCATGTTCGTCCCGTGTAGGTCAGGGCGGCACATGTAGGTCAGGTGCCGCCCAGTGACTGCTGGGATAGTCTCCAGCATCCCCGTGACCCTGAGAGCAGGATAAGCGGTTTGGATAATGGACGGCTGGATGGATGGATAAATAGACACATTTGAACATAGATATCCTGTTTACAGCGTGAGAGGTACTACGTGTAAAAAATATCAAGCCTGTTTTTTTTTTAAGATTCACTTTTAATTATTTTCAGCAGTCGGGATGTTGCCAAAATGGGGGCAGCGGGGGAAAGTGTTGCATGAAAAATGGAATAAGCCACAAGGAGGAAAATGATGTGAGTAAAAACCTTATGTAGATGTAAATCTATCTATCTATCTATCTATCTATCTATCTATCTATCTGACTAATCACTCAACTGTGAACGTTAACCGCTGCTAACTATTGTTTGATGTCATCCAAGTCAGAAAAAACAAATTTTGTTTTCTGTGCTAGCCAAACGAGGGGAACATCCCACTAGACAACAAACACAGACTGTTATCCTGTATATTATTACAGTAAATGGGAGTATATCATGTATCCTGAGCTGCTTCTCTTTAAGATCTGTGAGGAACTGTATCAACTAGATGATTTTTTACCGCTGGACCCCTCCCAGGACCTCATCTTCCCCCCGGAGCTGATGGTAGGTGACTTATTCTAAGATATCCAGCCGTTCAAACCCGCCTGCCATCCAATGACTGCTGGAATAGGCCCCAGCATCCCCGCGACCCTGAGAGCAGGATAGGCGGTTCGGATCATGGATGGATCCAGCTGTTCAAACAAGTGTTAACAATTCTCATGGAACATTTCACTCGTTTTTATATGGACGTATTCTGTTGAGAAGCTTGAAAGGATATCCCAGATTGGATCTGAGATATCGATGGTGTTTTCGTTGGGAGTATTGCGTTTGTCACGTGTGGTGGACCTTTCATGTGCCATGTTTCCTAGATAATGGAGAAGAAGCCCGGTGGAAGCCCCCTCTGTTTTCAAGGAGAACGAGTGCGGTTGGTCGCGCCGGTCGAGTTGAATCACCTCCTACAACTGAAGGCAGAACAGCCTGAGGCGCCGCTGGTGGTCGGCAACACAACCATTGGTATAACTTAACTAGCTGAACAACCACTGGTACAACTAAACTACTGCAGCTTAAAAACTGGAACAGCTAAATGGACTAAACAAACATCAGGATTTTAACAGGAGTGTGTAGACTTTCTATATTGACTGTATATCGACAGCTTACATATTAACAGTTTTTTTAAGTATATAAGGTTTTCTGTAGCATACATTACTACTGGTACTACAACTAATAGTGCCTAGTCTTTGCACCAATGTGCTTGAGAAAAATCCTTGTAAATTTATTCTGCATGTCGATTTTAGTGGCTCTGATACTAGTGCTGATTTTGACAGGTTATTACAAAAACATCATTCTTTGTGTTTTAGGACCGAAGGTGCTTCTAAAAGGAGTCCATCATCCTCTGGTGATCTATGCTGGGAGGGTTTCTGAGCTCAGCACCCTGACATGGGGAAAGACTGGTCAGTTTGACACAGTTTTAAGTGTTTTATAGAAGCGATGAAAGACTAGAGACCAGACAACACAAGACACAAGTAGACAAGATGAGACAGTGAAAAAAAAACCTACCTACCTTACCTACCTTCTTTCCTTCCTTCCTTCCTTCCTTCCTTCCTTCCTTCCTATGTCTGTCGGTCTGTCTATGCAGGCCTGAGCATAGGAGCTGCCTGCACCCTGAGCACATTGAAGGAGGAGCTGGAGAGGGCCACGGGGGAAATTGAGGAGGGGAGGAGCAAGGGCTACCTGGCACTCCTCCAGACACTTCAGTGTCTGGCGGGGAAGCAGATCCGCAACATGGCGGCAAGTTTACCCTTTGCCGTTCAAATTTTGTTTGAATCCCTGTTGTGTGTGTTGCTGATATGGACAAAGCATTCCTATATCTTACATGGAGAACACATTAAAACAGACCGAAAACCTAGTTTCCAGTCACTAATGGCATGCTTTACATCTAAGTTTGGTATCAAAATGGTCCAGTATATAATAGCAAGTTGTTTACATTCAACATTTTCTCATTTGGCAGATGCTTGTATCCAAAGCGATGTACAAGACAGACAGCAATTAGCAAATATGAATGAACGAATAAATGGAATCGACCGTTTTACGACTAAACCCAGGCCGACACCCAGGTACATCATATTGTTTTTTTCATGTAGGCCTAAGTGACCTGATATTTCCTCCACAGACCGTTGGCGGTAATATTCTCAGTGCTAATCCCAAGTATGACCTCAGCAGTGTTTTGGCTGCCTTGGATTGCACTCTGCATGTCATTTCTGAAGGTAAGAAGGTCCACAGTTGCCCTCTGTGTCCTTATTGTTAAACTTTCAGGAATCAGGAACAATTTATTGTCATTTCATTTCATGTACTTGCATACACAAAAGAAGCAAAATTTAATTTCCCCCAGCCCACAGCAGTGTAACATAAAAGACAAAAACACATATCCAAAACTTTCCAAAAACACCACCACCCAAAACATACAAAAACAGAGAGAACAAAGCAAAGAAACACAAACAGTTAATAACACAGTCCACCAACCCATATATATATACATCCCTTGCTCCTACAGCAGGGTCTACCACATAAAACAATACAATAACAACTAGGATGGTCAGGGAATTACACAAACTTTTTGCAATCATGTTTGTAGATTTTTTGTGATGAACAAATCTAGCACTGCATGAATTGTCCCGATGCACTTAAACCCCGTCTGTCTGGCATGCCAAGTGGATTAAAATGAACATACCGCTTTGAATTGCTAGAATTATAATTTCACCGGGTCTGTTTTTGTGGATGTCTTTCTATTTTAAGGTGGTTCCAGAAGCATTCTCCTGAATGAAGAGCTCTTCACTGACTTTGGTCGAACATCGCTCAAACCAGATGAGGTTCTACTGTCTATAGACATCCCCTATACCAAACCAGTGAGTTGTGTTGATCTCTACATAGGACAGAGTTCAAACCCCTAACTTGAGTTATTGCCTCAACGCTGCCTTTCAACATACTCACATAGGGCGACACGGTGACACAGTGGTTAGTGCTGTCGCCTCACAGCAAGAAGGTCCTGGGTTCGAACCCCGAGGTTGTCCAACCTTAGGGTCATCCCAGGTTGTCCTCTGTGTGGCGTTTGCATGTTCTCCAGGTGCTCCGGTTTCCCCCACCATCAAAAAGACATGTATATTAGGGTTTATACTCCTGTCTGTGCCCCTGACCGAGGCATGGCAAGACGAAGTGGAGTTGGTCCCCGGGTGCTGCACGGTGGCTGCCCACTGCTCCTAGCTACACAGCTAGGATGGGTTAAATGCAGAATGTAATTTCTCTAAGGGGATCATTAAATCATATCATAGAACCTCACATGCACATCCACATATACATGCACTTGGCCCTGACCCAAACCGGTGTTTGTTTTCACCCTCTACACATGTGCATACTGAGGGGTGTACTGGGAAAGAAATTCAGCAATAGTATCGAGCAGCCTATCAGTGGGGTCATTTTCTAACCACAAGTTACAGCAGTTTTAACTGAGCATGTAGCCTAGCCTATAATTTAATGTCCATCTTACCGCTTCAGTCTACTCCTGTTAAATAGCATTGCTGGCCAATTGAGGATGCATTTTTTCCCACGGCAATCACACAACTGCCACTGTGGGCTATGGGTCACAAATTGTGGTCACTCACACACTTATGGACAACCTGAGAGGGTCGTTTAGTAGGATACATTTGCAACTGATGTATGGACACATGGGGGACATGAAATAACATTGCAGAAGTGAAAACATGCTACAGCTTGCTAGCAATATAGTTAGCCTAGTTTTGCTCATTACACTTTTTAGGATCTGACTATAATTGCTACTTGCTGGTCCTCTGCTTTTCTTACTGAACACTGCCTTGCTCCACCTACATGTGCAGCACAGGGGTGCCGTGGGTCTGAATGATTTCATGATTGTTTATGTTTGGAAGCCTCTGCCTCTAATGACTGCTTCCTTTATTTCTTTAATTTTTTTTGGCACCTCTTTTTTTTGACATTTTCTTGTCCATGGCTTTCATTGCCCATCTCACTGCTGCATGCTACTTTCGCAGTCTAGAATGTTGACGCGCATTAACTAACTTGGTTGTGATTGGCCAGTGAGCCCAGTCCAGGAACATGCACGCAGCACGCTCTCATGCGCACCCTGAATGATAGGCACACAGGGCCAGTAAACATTTTATGGATTTTTTTCAAGGTCCATTGGCTCACTGATGCAGCGGCCCACCGGGATTTGTCCGGGTATACCCGACGGCCACTGTGCATACTTATTCACCTTTTATGAAAATACAGAGAACTTAAGATGCATATTTTTTTAGATATTCATTTCAAACACATTACTTACTTCAACATATTTACACGTTGATGAGGAGTTTTGGATTTTTGATTACTTTGCGTGCCCTAGTAGACAAAAGCGGTAGTGTTTTGCAGAAAGACGATTTCATTTCGAAGATAATTGCTGCAAAGACCTACATTAACCCCCTGGTAGCTGGTGCATTTGTTTTGAAGAGAAGAGTGAGAAATGTAGTGGTGTATTAGAAAAATCAGAATCAGAATCATGTAGGTTTGCACATACATGGAATTTGACTCCAGTTTCACGGCTCTCTCAGTGTACTTAACATAGAATAACAACACTACAACACAACAATCTTCAGATATATACACAAGGATTCTGTGGCGTAAGTTTCACTTGAACATTGGAGGGGACACATTTAGTGGGGGGTCAGGGGGTCCTCCCCTGGAAATTTTGAGCATCACACATTTAATTTCCTGCATTCTGGTGAATTTGTATGCACCAATTTGCTCTTTTTCTACATCAATTTATTGTGGAAATGTCTTATTTATGTACTCTCTTTTTTGCACCAAAAAAGCACCGGATATCTTCTGATACTTTCCTCTTGCTCATGTTGACTCTGTGAATGAAAGTAGTAGATGCATTTGAACTAATACAATACCCGTGGCACAAATTGGTTTGCAGATGTACCTATTATGTTATCTCATGTGCCTGAAATTATCAGTTCAAGTTCATTTAAGCTAACATAAACATTTAGGGGCTACTGTTAGCAAGCGCTAGCTAGCTAGTTCGTGAGGGGGTCTGAACTGATAACCCCCGAACACAAGCTATAAACTAGATAAGGCTATAATTCATCCGGAAACATGTAAGAAAATCTAACTCAGAAAACCCAAAGGTAAGAAAGGGTGGTGTACTGGGCTAGACAAGCAAGCTGGCTAGCTACGTTACTTACACTTGCGTACACGATCACTCATGCTCCGGTCTCTTGGTTGTCAGGAGCAACTGCAAGACAGCAACGAGGTCGGCAATCCCAGTGGCAAGGTTAAAATGGTATGGTCCAAGCATAGGGGTGTACGAAATCGTTGGAAAACAAGTATGAATGACATTTTAAGTAGCTCGACTGTCTGTGTTGTTATTTTACCTTTTTTGGCGAGGGAGTTAACATTATCATTCATGATATATTTTTTGGGGGGGGGGACAAATTCACCTCTTCTAAATATTGAGGGGGACATGTCCCCCCTGACCCCCCCCATAAGTTACGCCTGTACAAGGATTGACTTTAAACAGGTGAAATCAGAGGTGATAAGGTGCAATGGTGCAGAGAATATATCAGAGATTCTGAAACAGATGTTAGCAGGTTACTTACATATATGCCTGAGGTAGATGGACATGACAGAGCATACCAGTATAGGTACAATATACAGTATAGTATGGTTGGATTTATTTGACAATGTTAAGCGTTCATTTGTATGACAGCCCATGGGTACAGTGCTCTATAGCGCCTACCAGGGGGGAGGAGTTGTAATAGGTTGTGATGGGTCTGCAGCGATGTTGCCTGCCTGTTTCTTGACTCTGGAGGTGTAAAAGTCCTGAATGGAGGGCAGGTTGGCACCAGTGATTTTTCTCTGCAGACTTAACTGTCCGTTGTAGTCTGTCCCTGTCCTGTTTGGTGGCTGAACCAAACCAGACAGTGATGGATATTCATAGGACAGACTGGATTATTGCAGTGTAGAACTGAACAGCTGTTTCTAAGATATGCAGCCATGAGGCAATGTCTCTAATTGTGGATATGTATCTTGCCTGTGTGTCGTATATCACTTTGTCAGATTCGTGCAGAATCCGACCCGAAGACAAGCATTTGAAACCATTATAGTGAAATGTCTAATCTCGCTGCTGTTCTCATTTGGTAATGTCGGTCATATAGAAGCATCAAAATTCAGTTGAGACTGAAAAGGTCTCATGGCAGCTTTAAGTGGTCTTATCATGTTGTTGGTAATTTGATTGAAATAGAAAATTGATAAAAAATTGTACAAATCTCTATCTGTCGGTCTTTTTGCCTTTCTTTCTATCTGAGATGTGAATGTTCTTGCCTGATGTGTGACCTCTCTTGTCTTCAGTGGGAGTTTGTGGGGGTCTTCCGTCAGGCCCAGAGGAGAGAGTTGGCCTTTTCAATTGTGAATGCGGGGATGAAAGTCTTCATCAAAGAGGGGACCAATCTTGTGGAGTCCATCAACATCTTCTACGGTGGACTAGGACCAACCCTGGTTAGAGCCAGACGTACATGCCAGCAGCTGGTCGGCCAGTATGTTCAAAAACCAGTGAAATTTTGAATTCACACTCATACCACAATCTTATGTGTGGAGATGCTATTCTGTGGAATAATTGGTGCACATGTAAATGTCATATTCTAATGTCAGACACTGGGATGAAGTCATATACTGAAAATTAAAAACAATAATTTAGTAGCTGATGCTTGTTGATAGCCTACACACAGGTTTGGATTTCAAAATACGTGAATGAAATTCAGAATTTCAAGATACCTTTAATTTACTTCAAAGAAGGTTGAATCAGCTCATCTGGACACAATGTTTAGTGAGAGAGAAACGTTTCATCACTCATCTAAGTGACCTCTTCAGTCTCAACTGACTGCAGGTATCCCCACCCTTATAAACAGTACATTGGCATAACGACCCAAACCAGCAATCAGTTTCATATGCAAATAGGCGTGGCCATTAACTAGAGTTTCAATGGCCATGTGTACTATTCACAGAGGATTTGGGAATGTTAAAAACAAGCTGCACCAGAAATTGGTCCACCCCAAGGATCAGATCCCCCAGTACAAACAGAACAATATAGTGTAGGATGTTAAGTGCCAGGAGGATTGCCGTGACTTGTCCATTGGGGAAACTAAACAGACACCGGCCGAGAGGATGGCACAACACAGGAGAGCTAACACATCAGGCCAGGACTCCACAGTCTGCACCCTTCTACAGGCCAGTGGCCACTCTTTCAAGGATGAGGAAGTGCACATCCATGATAGGGAGGAGCGCTGGTTTGAACGGGGAGTCAAAGAGGCCATCTATGTGAAGAGGGAATGACCATCCCTGGACCGAGTGTGGGGGGTGGGGGAGCTAACTACATCTGTCACCATCTTACAATACTGTGATTGCAAACATTCCCAAATCTTCTGTGAATAGTACACATGGCCATTGAAACTGTCGTTAATGGGTACACCCATATTTGCATATGAAACTGATCGTTGGTTTCAGTCGTTATGCAACTGTATTGCTTATAAGGGTGGGGATACCTGTAGTCAGTTGAGACTGAAGAGGTCACTTAGATGAGTGATAAAACGTTATCTGTCTGTATTGTGTCCAGATGAATTGATTCATATTTCTTTGGTACAGATGAACTGTTTCAACTTTCTTGGATTTTCTTATCTGGATTATTGAGCATACATGAATACTTTATTTTAGTTATTTGATGCCTTGACGTTCCTGTGGTTACTGGACGTTGGTTTGCAGTTTACTGAAGATGCATGACTTCATAGAATGTAAAAGAAAAAAGCTGTTGAACTTTTTATCTCAAAATGTTGTATTAATTCTCAAAATATAACAATATAAATCCTGAAATTCTGACTATTTCTCAAAAAGCATCGATTTTGCATTTTTTTAGATGGCCCATTTATTTTAGCTGTTGAATTTAATAGATTAAATAAGTAAAAGTTCTGTTGGCTGATGAAACTGCAAAACATAAATCCATTTAATGTACCTTCAGTAAATCCACTGCAGGACTCACTGCTGTAACGCAGATGTTGCTGGTCTCTTTCCAGGTCTTGGGATGAGAACCTCCTTTCGGAGGCCTGTCGTCTCCTGGAGGAGGACGTGGAGGTCTCTCCCTCGGTCCACGGTGGTAAGGCGGAGTACCGCAAGACGCTCATCCTCAGTTTCTTCTTCAAGTTCTACATGCAGATGGTCCTGGAGCTGACGGAGAAGGTGGGAAATGGGATCATTTGAAGAACTAAACCTTGTCTTCTATACTGCAAGTGCTGGGGGCAATGTAGCTCTGATCTTTGACCTCCTTTCTATCATTACTTGCAGCTTTGGAGATCTGGTAACTGACAGTTATTCAGTTTTTTCCAGAGTCAGTGAAATGACTGAAATATAGAAAATAGTTTTTGCTCAAAGTGAATGTGAGGACACCAACTGATCAGTGAGGGTAACTACACCAGGTACAAGCATTTGTCCTCAGTAAGCTCGATAAACACCTTTCATGGAGAGGTGAAGTTTATGGTGCTTTATGGTGAATCGGCCATACTAAATTGTCCCTAGGTATGAATGTGTGATGGCCTGGTGGCCTGTCCAGGGTGTCTCCCTACCTGCCACCCAATGACTGCTGAGATAGGCTCCAGCATCCCCGTGACCCCGAGAGCAGGATAAGCGGTTTGGATAATGGATGGATGGATGGGTTCTTCGGGGCATTCCCATTTCTAACTTGCATAAATAAAACGACATCACTACTTGTATTTAATCATGTATTTTCTCATAAAATCTTACATAATAATTTTCATTTATGGATTGGTACCAGTCAACCAAAGTTGTATGTCTACAGTGTGACATTCATATCTTGTCCTGTATTCAAAACTTTTTTATGCACGCTCAGTAATCCAGGTAAGAAAATCAAAGAAAGTTGAATAATTTCTTCTGGACACAACATTTATTGAGATAAACATTTCATTACTCATCTAAGTGACCTCTTCAGTCTCAACTGACTGCAGGTATCCCCACCCTTATAAGCAATACAATGGCATAACGACCGAAACCAAAAATGGGTTTCATATGCTGGCAGCCATACCAACATGTACCCTTGCTCTGCCAAATGACGGAAGCTAAGCAGGTATGGGCTTGGCTAGTACTTGGATAGGAGACCTCCTGGGAAAATGAATTGCTGCAGGAAGTGGTGTTGGTGGGCCAGTAGGGAGCAGTCTTCCCTCTGGTCCTAATAAAAGCAACAAATATCAAATCCCAATGCTCCAGTGCAGTGACGGGGACACTGTGCTGTAAGAGATGCCGTCCTTCGGAAGAGATGTTAAACCGAGGTCCTGACTCACTGTGGTCATGAAAGATGCCATGGCACTTATCACAAACAGTAGGGGGTTCCCCAGTGTCCTGGTGAAATTCCCAACCTGGCTGTCTCCATCTGGCCACCTAATCATCCCCCCATGTAGTTAGCTTAATAATTCCTCCCTCTCCACCTCAAACTGATGTATGGTGAGGGTTCTGGAGCAAAATGGCTGCCGTGCATCACCCAGGTGGTGCTACACATTGGTGGTGGTTGAAGTACCCCCTTCAATGTGAAGTGCTTTGGATGCCTAAAAAAGTATTATATAAATGTAATCATTATGATTATTATTATATGCAAATAGACCTGACCATTAACTATTGAGACTGGCCATTAAAATTAGTTAATGGTCATGCCTAATTGCATATGAAACTGATCATTGGTTTCGGTCGTTATGCCACTGTATTGTTTATAAGAGTGGGGATACCTGCAGTCAGTTTAGACTGAAGAGGTCACTTAGATGAGTGATGAAACGTTTCTCTCAATAAACGTGTTCAGGTGGTGAACTGATTCAACTTTCTTTGATTGTATTCACAACTGATGCTTTATTTTGAAGACGTTTTCTCTGTGCTAGTATGACTTTATTATATCAGTTTTATTATTGTTTAATCAGAACGTGTTAGCGAGCGATCTTCCCCTGGAATACCTGAGTGCTCTGAAGCCCTTCAAGAACCAGGTGCCGCAAGGTCATCAGTCCTTTCAGGTCTGTTCTCACAAATTCATGCTAGATAGGCAGACAGACAGACAGACAGGTAAAACAGACATGCAATCAGGCAGAGAGAAAGAAAGAGCAAAAATAAAAAAATTCAGACTTTCTAAATGTAGCCATAGAACTGTTTAGCAACTCAGACAGACAGACAGACAGACAGACAGACAGGCAGACAAAAGTATATAAAGTATAAGTATAAGTATATATAAAACTGCCAACCAGTCCCTATTTAAGCAATAGGCCTGCAGGTTTGTAGTTAGTACTTAAGAAACAGCTAACAGCTGCATCAAGGCAGGACGTTACGCAAACTTTCACAAATATACTTACTAGAAAGCATGACTAGAGATTAGATTATAACACATAAAAGATTATAGCAGATCATAAACACATATATAACAGATATTCAGCCTTTAATTCTAGAGGATCTGAAAATGTTTGATACTCTACTCACGTTCCACGTGAATTTTTCCCACTTGTTAGACTGAATTTGTTCCTACAGTCATTTTCTTGATATGAAACAGAATTCAACAAATAACAGATCTGGTCTATGACGATTAATCTCTTTCATTAACAGTTGGTTCCTGAGGCGCAGTCTTCCTATGACCTTGTGGGTCGCCCCATGGAGCACCAGTCGGCCTTGCAGCAGGCCACGGGCGAGGCTAAGTACTACGACGACTTGCCACCAGTCCAGGGAGAGCTCTTTGTCTTCATGGTGACCAGCACAAGAGCACACGCCAAGATCATGTCAGTGCTGATACGTTATCATGACTGCACCTTGTCAGTCTGTAAATTTGTCTCAGAGAATATTTCGCTAACCAAAACAACTCACTACTAATTTATCTTTACCACAAAGAACATCACATTTTCATGGATTCTAATCAATCAATCAATCAATCAATCAATCAATCAATCAATCAATCAATCAACCAACCAACCAACCAACCAATCACATAATTTGTCATCCAGGCAACTACTCAGTCGATTCACTAACTAACTAATCTGTTAATTTAAATAGACTTGTGCTCACTGAGACAGCCAAACCTTCCTCAATGCCCAGTCTGTCGAAGTTAGTCCGTCAAGTCTTCTCTCGGAGAATCAGTCGCTCTCCACTCACCGATTTCAACTCGTTCAAATCTTCAGTATTATTTCCTCCTCTCCGCAGAAAGCACTAAAGATTCATCCAATCTAATCCAATAAAATAATCAACTAATCAACCAAACTAAGAACAAACAACCAGACAGTAAGGAGTCAGCGCTGGGCCTCGATGCAAGATGGTTAAAGCCGGCCCCAGTCTGCCCATCACAATCAGATGTGACATAACGTAATGTCAGTAGTGAAAGAAAGCTCACAGTTTTAAAACAACCCGCAACAGATGCCCAAGGGTGCTTTCACACTATGGACCTGGGCCCAGATCCGAAAACGCTTGACCCCAATGTCTAGTTCGTTTGAGTAGTGTATGTAGATATGCAAGTGTACTTGGGTGCTGAAAACCTTACTAATGTTAAAGCTGACCAGCAAGGGGGTGGGGGTGGGGTACTTAGGCACGGTAAGAAAACAGTCATACCTAACGCAAAAAAAAAACTCTATATTAAATAATTACTTGGAGACCGCCATGCTATAGAAGAGGAGTCAGAATAACAAGGCCAAGATAATGATAGACTGGACTACCTAACAAAGTCTGGTGTTGGAGCACTATATCAGATTGATGGTGCACCCGCACACTGACAAAATTATTCATGTCTGCGCATTTGCCTTATAAACACAAAACTCAAGTGTGTAGTCAAATAAATAATACGTTCTACTTACATCATGGGTGCACTCTCTGGGCTTTTCGCTGTGCCAAGTCTTGACACTTCGCCAGCTAGCCAACTCTTGTGTGTATTTTCCTAGTCCAAAATTAAAATTAAAATTTTAATTAAAATTAAAATGAAAAAAATGTAAATTTAAAATTAAAAATTTTAATTTTTAATTTAAAATGGAACTAATTATGGACATTATTTTATTTATGGACAATTTTTCTTTTTTACACACATTAAATTTTTTATGGATATTAAATGTCCATAAATCATAAATAATGTCCAATTATTTATGGTAGTTAATTTTATGTCCATAAAATTAATTTTATGGACATAAATTAATTATGTCGTAAATAAAAATTATGGACATGCATACTACCATAATTATGCATGGGCAAACTGCACATTTTTGAACATGCTGTATATCGTAGACTTACGATAAACGATAGTGGCGAGATGAAGAAGGGCCCGTGCATGCGGACCCTAAACTGTTGTGGGCCCCAATGCAGCTGCATTACCTGCAAATATGGTAGTTTCACCTCTGCAGACGGTCAATAACTCACTCACTCAAATACACAACCAACCAGTTAGTCAGTTCAGTCAAACAGCTTGGCAAACATGAAGCCAACGAAACCTTTAACTATTAAACTGGATTATGCCTAAGACCACAATCACACCCTCGACTCTGACTATAGTGTCTTTGTATGGTTTTAGATAGTGCTGTTAAACCAACACCTGATGAATGCGTTCACATCTCTCTTCACAAACCAGTAAAATTGACCCATCAGAGGCCCTGAAGATGCCCGGTGTTGTCACCTTTCTCTCGGCCGCCGACGTTCCCGAGACAAACCAAAGACTGTGGAAAAACAACCCAGAGAAACTCTTTGCTGACGAGGAGGTAACGAATAACAATCACGTTGTGTATCCATACAAACTTCAAGTGAATTTTAAGCAAACTTTTGAAAAGCAAAAAAAAAAAAATTGAATCAGTTATGTTTCAGTTAACTTTTTTTAAACAATTACATAATCATGCACCACACTATGTCATTAAAAACATTAAGGGAAGAATGGAGAAGTGTTGACTCATGTGCTTACAAAATCGATACGTTCTTCAAGTCAGTCACCTGTATTCATTATTTTTTTTCCAAATGAAAGACACTTTGCTTACTTTATTTGCAGGTAAGCTGTCCTTCACAAGCTGGATCAGTCTTGCGTGTCGATCACACTGAATATTTGTTGAATATTTGTTGAATAGGTCCGGCATTGTCGCAGGCATAGTGTTCCATCCGTTATGTAAATCACAGGTCATTCGAAAATGTTTGACTTTGACTCTGCAGGGAGAGGCCAGACGTAATAGCAGACAAAAGACCAAACTGACTGACTATTTGTGAGTCTGGGTCACCGGGCTCAGATTACTGAGCTTCGGATAGTTTCATAGGTCTTGACATTTATCATATTTATAAGCTGATGTTTCAGGCGGGACGGTGGCGCAGTGGTTAGTGTGGTCGCCTCACAGCAAGAAGGTCCTGGGTTCGAGCCCCAGGGTTGTCCAACCTTGGGGGTCGTCCCAGGTCGTCCTTTGTGTGGAGTTTGCATGTTCTCCCTGTGTCTGCGTGGGTTTCCTCCCACAGTCCCAAGACATGTAGGTCAGGTGTATCGGCCGTACTAAATTGTCCCTGGGTGAGAATGTGTGGGTGTGTGTGTCAGCCCTGTGATGGCCTGGCAGCCTGTCCAGGGTGTCTCCCCGCCTGCTGCCCAGTGACTGCTGGGATAGGCTCCAGCATTCCCACGACCCTGAGAGCAGGGTAAGCGGTTTGGATAATGGATGGATGCCTGGATAAGCTGATATTTCGTGTGTGAATGCAGGTGTGCTGTGTGGGTCAGATCATCGGGGCGGTGGTGGCAGAGAGCAGGGAGAAGGCCCGGACAGCTGCTCCGAAGGTCCAGGTCACCTACCAGGATCTTCAGCCTGTTTTCTTCACAATACAGGTACTGAACTGGGTAGCGTCATGTCACTACTCTACTTTAGCTAAACCTTCTTTGTCATCACCTTTCTGTATATTTAATAAAAATACTAGTAGAAATTGACCCAAAGTCAGTTAATTCGAGTCTTAATGACAATTATCCTGTTTGTATTTTCCCCATTCAGGATGCTATTAAGCACAAATCTTTCTTTGAGCCAAAGAGGAAAGTGGAGAGGGGTGATGTGGACAAAGCCTTTGGGAATGTGGATCATATCCTAGAGGGTGAACAACTTCAGAGACTTTTAAATAGCAAAAATACCACATTGTATGTGAAAAAATGGCTGCACACTTAAGACTCGGGGCAAGAATAATTACCGAAATAAGTAATCTCTTTTATTGAGCTTTTTGTCACATAGAATGTGGTATTTCTTCTGTTCATGATTACTGTCATGGAGGGAGCAAGAATTGGTAACCCTTCCTTTTACACGTATATTTAATAACAAAATAAGTGTCATACTTTTCCAGCTTCCCAGGTTCCTCTAAGATTAATAATATGTTAGTATGTGATATTCTGCTGGTGTGTGGCAGTGTGTTGCTATCTAAGCTCTTACCGGTGTGTAATGCTTTGTTGTTTGAAGACGAGTTTCAGATGGGAGGCCAGGAGCATTTCTACATGGAGACCCAGGGTGTGATTGCCGTGCCCAAAGGAGAGAATGGAGAGATGGATCTGTTTGTTGCCACCCAGCATGCTGCTCTCACTCAGGTTAGATCGATGTCTGGGAGGATTTTAAAATAAGGAAGGAAGGCAAGTGTAAGTGTGTGTGTGTGTGTGTGTGTGGTTCAGTGTCAGGTTTTGGATGAGTTCTTGGAGGTGCTGGTTTCAATAGCACAGGCGTTGTTTTCATGTCAGCACTGTTGATACGATGATATGCTTGGACAAAAAACATGCGAAAACATATTGTAGGTATTGAATGCGGGTGGCATGGTCCCCTTTAGATTAGCACTGTCGCCTCCCAGCAAGGGGACCTGGGTTCATTTCCAGCTATCTTTGTTGAGTTTGTTTTTTCTCTCCGTTGTAAAGTGGGTTTCCTCCGGGTACTCTGGTTTCCTGCCAGAGTTAAAAGACATAAAGGTGGGGCATCCGGGTAGTGTAGCGGTCTGTTCCGTTGCCTACCAACATGGGGATCGCGGGTTCGAATCCCCGTGTTACCTCCAGCTTGGTCGGGCGTCCCTCCAGACACAATTGGCCATGTCGGTGGGTGGGAAGCCGGATGTGGGTATGTGTCCTGCACGCTGCACTAGCGCCTCCTCTGGTCAGTCAGGGCACCTGTTTAGGGGGAGGGGGAACTGGGGGGGAATAGCGTGATCCTCCCACGCGCTTCGTCCCCCTGGTGAAATTCCTCACTGTCAGGTGAAAAGGAGCGCTGGTGACTCCACATGTATATGAGGAGACATGTGGTAGTCTGCAGCCCTCCCTGGATTGGGAGAGGGGGTGGAGCGGCGACTGGGACAACTCGGAGAGTGGAGTAATAGGCCAAGTGCAACTGGGGAAAAAAAGGGGAACCCCCTCGCTCTCCAAAGAAAGACAAATATTTGGTGAATTGGACTCTCTAAATTGCCATAATGAGTGAAAGGTTTGTGGGTCCTACGATGGACGACACTCAAAAAAATAAAAAAATAAAAAAACAGATAAAAAAAAAAGAGCCAGATTTGCTTCAAAATGTTATGTAAAGTTGTCCTTTGTGATTGTATTGATTAACCTCTAATAAACTTGATTTACTGCTATGTATTCAAGGACCTAGAAGTTACTTAAGGCAATAAAGTAGAACCACACGCGAACACCAACCTGATTATTCTCGGGTGTTGCGACTTGAAAAGGTTGAGAAATGCTGCTCTGTTAGATGTCAAGTACAACTAGTGTTCAGTTGAAAGACTCCAGTGGAGAAACTAGAGGATTGGTGCCTTATTTAAGGGTACCTTGGCAGCGGATTTAGTTTAATTTATCTAACAAGATTACTACACTGGTGCCCAGTAAAACCAGAGTTCCCAGTACACCCGCAGTGTTTTGCTGTTGGTTGCTGAAGGCTTCCACTTAAGAGAGTGGGTGTTAGGTGCCTTGCTGAAGGAATGTGTGGTACTCATTCATTTTCTCCACCAGCCTGGATTCAAACCAAAACCTTTCTGGTCACAAGCTATCTTTCTCTGGGCTTCACTTTAAAACCCGAGTTTATTATCTTAAACCAGGAGGTGGTCGCTCTCACTCTGGGCATCGACACCAACAAGATCACCTGCCATGTGAAGAGGCTGGGTGGCGGGTTTGGAGGAAAAGTCATGAAAATCGCCACCTTCTCAGCTATAACCGCCGTTGCCGCACACAAGTAAGAAAATTCCTCTCCACTCCAGATAAGTTAAACATTACTGTGATTCATTGACGGCCTTAGCGATGTTTTGCCCGTTTCAGTTAATTAGGCCCTGCCCTCTCAATGGGCCCCCGACTAACATGCAAGAATTAAAGAATTTAACCACATTTTAAAAAAATATATAATGTGGCGAGGCCACTGCTGGTGCATTCATATAGGCAAACTAGGCAATTGCCTAGGGCGGCACTTTGGCAAGCGTGGCAAAATGTGGGCCAACTTCACCAATCAGTCAAAACATTAAAACTACTGACAGGTAAGTGAATATGTCATTACAATGGCACCTGGGTTATAGTAGGCAGCAAGTGAACAGTTAGTTCTTGAAGTTGATGTGTTAGAAGCAGGAAAAATGGGCAAACGTATGGATCTGAGGGACTTTGACAAGGGCCCAACCTTGATGGCTAGATGACCTGGTCAGAGCTTCAAAATGGCAGGTCTTGCGGTGTGTTCCTGGTACGCAGTCATCAGTACCTACCAAATGTGGTCAAAGAAAGGACAACCGGTGAACTGGCGACAGGGTCATGGGTGCCCACGGCTCACGGGCGCCCAAGGTTCATTGATGCACGTGAGGAGCTAAGGCTAGCCAGTCCGGTCCAATCCCACAGAAGAGCTACTGTAGCTCAAATTGCTGAAAAAATTAATGCTGGCTATGATAGACAGGTGTCAGAACGCACAGTGCATCACAGCTTGCTGCATATGGGGCTGCGTAGCAGCAAACCTGTCAAAGTGTCCATTATGACCTCTGTCCACTGCTGAAAGCATCTACAATGGGTATGTGGGTGCCAGAACTGGACCATAGAGCAATGGAAGAAGGTGGCCTGGTCTGATGAATCACATTTTCTTATATATCACATGGACGGCTGGGTGCATGTGCATCATTTACCTGAGGAAGCGATGGCCCCAGGATGCACTTGCACTTCTGCTTGCAGAAGGCAAGCCGGCGGAGGCAGTGTGATGCTCTGGGCAATGTTCTGCTCTGGGCAATGTTCACCTAGAGCGGCAGAAGTGCATGGTCTGGGTCCTGGGCAAGGCAAGGTGTGGTTACTTCATTCAAAGATGACACACGAGAACCACCACTAGTAGGTGCTTGGCTGACATCTGAGCTGATACACAACACATAGCGCTATTCAATGCAGACTAGGAGTTGCTGAAGGGCGAGGCTTCTCCTTTTTCCAAAGTAAAAATGTAATTCTTTCAGTTTTTAATTAAGGGATTTGGATTATTTTTATGTTAAGCTGCATATGATGCTGAAAGTTTAAGTCCATGTTTTCGCTCTTTATTTATTTCATGGGGTAGCTCTTGAAATGGGCCCCCAGATGCTTTAGCACGCCTATGCTGTGATTTACTTCATTGTAATATTCTTCATCCAAGCCGTGGTATTTTTGTGAGAGACATAAAAACACCTATTTAAAGCATAAGATGCTATTAACACTTGTGTAAAAAAAAAAAAATCTCCGCAAAATGTGGTTATAACATCCACTCTGATACTTGAATAACTATTTTCCACTTTGCTTAGAGGAACAGAAACTTGACGTGGCTTGGCAGCATTTGCTCTGCCAATCCAGTCAGTCCTCTATCTTGAAACTTCATGTACTGTTGAAGTCATTGTAGATCATTTGGATATGGATGTCAGTTAAAGTTGACATCATCAATCTACATGCTCTTTCAAATGCTTGTCGACTCCTGAATGAACCATGTTAAATTAGCTTTTTTTTCTTTTGGAATATAATAGCCAGAGAATTTAAAAGCACAGTATAGCCACTTCTGACAACTAATATGTAGATGTAAATGTACAAATGAAACAGTATTTCTATGGAGTTTGTTGTGAGTGGCTTTATATTTTACATCTTTGAGTAGACAAGACAAATTCTTCACATCTGTGAAAGTACAGTGTATTGCTATTCATTCATTCAAGACATGTTGCACCTGTAAGCCATACAGGAACATAGTGCAAATGTCTAGAATTACTTTTAGGATGTGGTCTTTTTAAATACAAGCGTAATTTGGTTTTTAAGGACAGGGAAGGCTGTGCGCTGTTCCCTGGATCGAGGTGATGACATGCTCATCACCAGTGGCAGACACCCCTTCCTCGGAAAGTACAAGGTATGATACCATATCAACACATTATAACAAGTACGGTTGTCATGCAACACAAACAGGCCACAGCAGCAGTGACTCGACAGTACTTTTAGATCGGGGTTATTAATACTGACAATAAATGTTGTTCAAAATAGGTCACTGGAAGGGTGTCCGGGTAGCGTGGTGGTCTATTCTGTTGCCTACCAACACGGGGATCACCGGTTCGAATCCCCGTGTTACCTCCGGCTTGGTTGGGCGTCCCTACAGACACAATTGGCCACGTCTGCGGGTGGGAAGCCGGATGTGGGTATGTGTCCTGGTCACTGTACTAGCACCTCCTCTGGTCGGTCAGGGTGCCTGTTCGGGTGGGGAGGGGGAACTGGAGGGAATAGTGTGATCGTCCCATGTGCTACGCCCCCCGGCGAAACTCCTCACTGTCAGGTGAAAAGAAGCAGCTGGTGACTCCACATGTATCGGAGGAGGCGTGTGGTAGTCTGCAGCCCTCCCCAGATTGGCAGAGGGGGTGGGGCAGCGACTGGGATGGCTCGGAAGAGTGGGTTAATTGGCCAAGTACAATTAGGGGGGAAAAAAGCCTAAAAAATAGGTCAGTGGCTCATTTACTCATGTTTGGAATAAACCCCTTAAATGTCTTAAACCCCTAAATCTCAGCAATCACACATGAATGGAGAACGTAGGTAGTGGTGTTTGTCCCTAGTGTGAGGCAACTTTGACTGAGGACTGCCACTCTTTTAAGCCACGTGCTTAAACCTTTTAAAAATCTGATTTAATTTTTACAAGCCTGAATATTTGCATGCAAATAATGACCATTTTTAATAATTATACATTTCAATATTCTTCCAGTGAGTATGTAGATATTCTTTCATAGATATATTGCTTGATATTCAGTTTCTCTTTTAACTTCAAATGTTTTGTTCATGCCCTTGTGTCTTTTCACTGTGTATCCCACCAAGACAAACTGCTAGTATGCATACACCTATGTGACTTTCGAGACTTGATCACAAACATTTCTTTCTCAAACAGGTGTGAAGTAGTTCAGAAACCAAACTGAACCATCACTTTGATAGTCACACTGCTGAACCTGACAGTGGTTTAGTCAGCTAAGCTAACAGCAACTTCCTTGATTTCAATGCTTCCAGGTTGGCTATAACAAAGACGGCACTGTTGTGGTAGCTGACATCACTTTTTACAGCAATGGAGGATGCACGCTGGAAGAGTCATTATTCGTAAGCTCACAGACAATCTCTTCATTCTCCAGTATTGTTAACATGAACATTTTTAGTATCGGTAACAATTTTAATCCATCAAAATGTAGTGAGAGCTTATAAAAAAGCATCCAAATGTTTGATTCCTTCTATGGCCATCCCTTAAAGATTGAGGAATTCAGCTGAGCATGCCCCTGTTATTTAAAAAAAACAAATAATGTCTACTAGTAGTTACTTAGTATCATTTCTTTTATTAAGAACCCAATTTATCTACTACCATCTAACCAGTTATATTGATTTAATTTTGCATAATCAGTTCATAAGAGTTAATTTGAGTGGCATCACTGGCAAAGATTGGGTGTTGGATGAAAAGGTAAAAGAGCCATGAGCATTCCTATCAGTCTAGGAAGGGCACCTGCACTGTCATAGTTATAACTAAGACTACTACAAGTGCATCCAGTTATAACTAAAACTACTACAAGTGCATCCTTCTTAGAAGGTGCAGGGGACAGATCTTGAAGATTCCACTGTGGCAGTGTTCACTTTTATAGGAGGACACTTGGAAAAGGGGGTTTTGCTGCTCATCTCTGTAACTTGCTGCCAATATCGGGGAGCAACATCCAGTGCATGCAGGGTGCTGTACTTAACAATTAAATAGTCCCCTTTTGGGGCAAGTTCATCACCACTTTAGGGCTGTAAGCAACAGTCTATCACCCCACCTTTCCAGGTCCAGTCTTATTTAGTCACAATCTCGTTTCTCTTTACCTTCTGGGAGAGACACCTTCATATAAAAGGAGGTTAATAGGGCGTAAATGACCAGCAGAGCACTGTTAAACTGGGGGCGTCTGGGTGGCATGGCGGTCTATTCCGTTGCCTAACAACACGGGGATCGCCAGTCGAATCCCTGTGTTACCTCTGGCTTGGTCGGGCATCCCTACAGACACAATTGGCCATGTCTGCGGGTGGGAAGCCAGACGTGGGTATGTGTCCTGGTCGCTGCACTAGTGCCTCCTGTGGTCGGTCAGGGCACCTGTTCGGGGGGGAGGGAGAACTGGGGGGGGGAATAGCGTGATCCTCCCACACGCTACGTCCCCCTGGCAAAACTCCTCACTGTCAGGTGAAAAGAAGCGGCTGGCGACTCCACATGTATCGGAGGAGGCGTGTGGTAGTCTGCAGCCCTCCCTGGATCGGCAGAGGGGGGTGGAGCAGTGACTGGGACAGCTTGGAAAATAGGGCAATAGGCCAAGTCAATTAGGGAGAAAAAGGGGGGCAAAAACAAAAACAAACACTGTTGAACTGCTCATGTAAGATACCACATCCATGCATCCTACTGTGTTACTCAGGTCATGGAGAAGGCTCTGCTCCATATGGACAATGCTTACAAGATACCTAACCTGCGGGGTCGTGGCCTGGTGTGTAAGACCTACCTGCCGTCCTACACGGCGTTTCGTGGCTTCGGGGGGCCACAGGGCCTGATGATTATCGAGAACATCCTGCATGAGGTGGCTGTGAGGTGTGGCCTGACTCCAGAAAAGGTCAGAGGTCACCAGGAAACCTTCTCTCTGACTAGGTGTCTGATTTGTAAAGTTGCCTTAAGAGAAAAATAAATTTAAACAGCATCAGTTTGCTTTGCACGTTACATGTCCTTTTAGACCAACACGAGTATGTCTATAATCAATGTCAAAATCATCCGTATGGAGAACTAATGAAATTCCTACAAAGGTCAGAGAGATCAACATGTACAGAGCGGAGGAGTCCTACACCCCCTACAAGCAGCTCTTCTGTCCCAGAGACATGGTCTGCTGTTGGACCGAGTGTCTGGAGAGGGCTGGCTACCAGGAACGCCTCCAAGCCATCCAACTCTTCAACTCCTTCAACCGATGGAAGAAGAGAGGTATCTCTGCTGTCCCGATGAAATTTGGCGTCGGTTTCTCCAAACCCTTCTTCAACCAGGTGAGTGGCCTCGCAACGTCCTTGAGTAAAAACCTCCGTCCTGAGAAATCGTTTTGCGTGACACTTAAAATTTTAAGATATAACAATTTTGATGATAAACCTGCAAAAACTTCAGTCTTTAGAAGCCACCTAGTGTCATACTCATGCAGATGTTTTTGACATAAAATCTGCCACGGGATTAAATTACACTTGTTTCTGTTGAAGTTTTCTCTTAAAAATCTTCTGGAATCAGGGTGTCCGGCTAACGTAGCGGTCTATTCTGATGCCTACCAACACGGGGATCGCCGGCTCGAATCCCTGTGTTACCTCTGGCTTGGTCGAGCGTCCCTACAGACACAATTGGCCATGTCTGCGGGTGGGAAGCCGGATGTAGGTATGTGTCCTGGTCACTGCACTAGCGCCTCCTGTGGTTGGTCGGGGCACCTGTTCCAGGGGGAGGGGGAACTGGGAGAAATAGCGTGATCCTCCCACGTGCTACGTCCCCCTGGTGAAACTCCTCACTGTCAGGTGAAAAGAAGCGGCTGGAGACTCCACATGTCTCGAAGGAGGCATGTGGTAGTCTGCAGCCCTCCCTGGATTGGCAGAGGGGGGTGGCACAGCGACCAGGACGGCTCAGAAGAGTGGCGTAATTGGCTGGATACAATTGGGGGGAAAAAAGGGGGGAAAATCCAAAAGAAAAAAAAATCTTCTGGAATCAAGTTTGAACACCTTGAAACAAGGCGGAATGAAGTAAAGCTTTATAAAAGTATCACAAAAAGGACAACTGATTCAAGAAAAAAATATTACAACAAATTGATTAAAATTGGAAACAAGTGGAATTATTTCATATTATTTCATACTAGCATAGTTAAATGTTTAGATTTAACTTGTGCCTAAAGAAATGCACTGAGTTATATCAAGTTTATAATACGACCACTGGAACTTCTTCTTGTTTAAGACTTAGGTTATTGTTTAGGACTTAGTTT
Source organism: Lampris incognitus (assembly GCF_029633865.1). Classification (NCBI taxonomy): domain Eukaryota; kingdom Metazoa; phylum Chordata; class Actinopteri; order Lampriformes; family Lampridae; genus Lampris; species Lampris incognitus. The sequence continues at coordinate 7,806,762 of NC_079231.1, read as the reverse complement.
TAAAAAAAATGAAATCTATACATCATGTACTTTTTACTTTGGTTAAAACAACAATGTGGTATATGCGTAAGATGATAAACTCAGGATGGGCTAGTTCCCCATATCTGAACTATAAAGCCAGATTTACAAGCTAATTTGAAAATAAACCATTCTCGTAGTCTAGACTTAATGCACGTGCAGGAATTCAGCCAACTGGTGAGGGAACGAACGATGGAAAAAAAACAAAACAAGTGTCGAATGTGTTCAGGGTGCAGCACTGGTGAATATTTACAAAGATGGCTCTGTGTTGGTCTCTCACGGAGGGACGGAGATGGGACAAGGCATCAACACCAAGGCTTTGCAGGTGAGCACGCACACACACACACACACATATCAAGGTTCTGACACCATGGTAACATGGTGGCTTCTCATCAAAACTTATCATTGAAGATATGCGGTGCATGTGTGGCACAGCAGCAGCGCCTTGTTGCCTGCAAACGGTACTTTCTCAGTTCTTTCAATACCTACCGTAAGGCTGCAGTGCCATGAAGTGATCAAGGCTTGACGTTGAAACATCGGTTTTTTTTTTGGTCCACTACCATTTTCAAAACCGCTGAAGATACATTAGCGCTTGTCCTCCTTTAATGTGTGAGAGCCCTCTTTGATTGTTCCTGACATTATCGATACCAAAGCGTAACTTCAAAATCACACGGATTTGAAAAAAGCCAGAAAGCGGGCACAGAGAGCCGGTGAGGGCATGGTGGTATTTGGTTTGGGAGCTGGTCAGTCAGAGGAGGAACAGGGTGGACATGCGGAGCGTTTGTTGGTTTTCTCCTCACTTGAGTCTCATTCCATTCGAAAATAAGAGGATCAGAAAATGAGCGGGATCACGAACGTGTACAGAAAAGGGCCACACATTCACAAATCTACCTTTATGTACTATGTCATCAGTATAATGGCGGCACGGTGGCCCAGTGGTTAGCACTGTTGCCTCACAGCAAGAAGGTCCTGGGTTCGAACCCCGGGCCGTCCCAGGTCCTTTCTGTGTGGAGTTTGCGTGTTCTCCCCGTGTCTGCGTGGGTTTCCTCCCGCCATCAAATAGACATGCATGTCAGGGTTAATACTCCTGTCTGTGCCCCTGAGCAAGGCAACGGAAAGAAGAACTGGAGTTGGTCCCCGGGTGCTGCAGCTACCCCACTGCTCCTATACAATAGGATGGATGGGAATGCTGAGAACAAATTTCATTGTAACCTGTAAAATGACAAAATAAAGTGGCTTTCATTTCATTCATTCTGTCAAGATTACCATATATACTCTGCTGTTACTATATAAATGTTCAGGCGCTCTTTGTATCATCCCAGATGTCAGGGAGTATGTATGGGGTTATTACCCATTTCTCTCCATTTCATCATTATGCTATAAAAATGAAGTGAGGAAAAAAAACATTCTGATGAGACTCACCAGTCCTTCCTTTCTGTTGCAGATTGTGAGTCGCATCCTCAAGGTGCCACTCTCCTCCATATTCATCAAGGAGATGTGCACAGGAAACGTGCCCAATGCCTCGCCTTCCGCTGCCTCCTTTGGCATCGATGCCATGGGCATGGCTGTCAAGGTCACTCCAATCCCACCACACGTCCAAAACAACTTCTGAGTCTCCTTAAACGTTAAAATATTCTGTGACACTAAGTTCCCACCTCCCTGCCTCCAACATAAACACATCGGATAGAGACACCTGACAATAATGTGACCCTTCACAGACTGTTTGATGTGACCCTGAGGAAGGTTTAAAACCACAAAAATATCCATCAAATAAGATGTAAGTTTAACGTAAAGACTAAAATGACTCATTATTTTAGTCACATTATGACACATTTGAAATGTTAAAGAACCTACAAGACATTTTGTGATCCCTGATGACTTTTCTGATGAAGAGTTGACCTTTCTATATTGATCTTGAAAGTGCTGTCATCACTTCCCTCACACTGCATTTGGAGCCGTTTATTTTTTGCCTATGGCCAAAATGAATAGGTTTTTTTGAATCCTGTTGCAGATAATTATTTTTCCCCCCACCTTTTTCCTCCCTAATTGTACCCGGCCAATAACCCCACTCCTCCGAGCCATCCCGATCACTGCTCCGCCGTCTCTGCTGAACCTGAACCGGGGAGGGCTGCAGACTACCACATGCCTCCTCCGACACATGTGAAGTTGCCAGCTGCTTCTTTTCACCCTACAGTGAGGAGTTTCACCAGGGGGATGTAACGCGTGGGAGGATCACGCTATTCCCCCCAGTTCCCCCTCCCCCCTGAATAGGCGCCCCGATCGACCAGAGGAGGAACTAGTGCAGCGACCAGGACACACACTCACATCTGGCTTCCCACGGCCAACTGTGTCTGTAGGGACGCCCGACCAAGCCGGAAGTAACACACGGATTCAAACTGGCGATCCTCATGTTGGTAGACAATGGAATAGACCGCTACGCCACCTGCACGCCCCAATAATTTTGCTTTTACAATATATTTAGTAAGATGAGCAGAAATTGCATGTGATGAGGTTATTATATATTCTAACATGTTAATGAATTTATAAGAATTATTTTTCGACCAATCATGATGAGAATTTTGGGTCATTAGCCTATGAGAGGACTCACTTGTGGTGTCGCGCACCTGCTGCTGTTAAACCTCAGCTTATGCACAGTCTATGCAAAGCTAACAATTGCTGGTGATTTCTTAATGCAGCTTCCAAACTGATCAAAATCCAGCTCAGCCAATCTCGAAATGTATAAGAGAGCGATCCTCAAAAGCGAAAAGAATTAACATTAGCACTGGACATAGATAAAGACAATTATGTTACACCCCTATGCATTTCTACATTTGACTGAAGCAGGATTGCATCCCTTATTTCCTTTAATTTACATTATGCTTTGGAGGTCTATTCAAGACCACAGTGTGCAGAAGAGACTCTTCTGCAGTGTCATAATGCCCCCCTGCTGGGGCTGATAAACTTCGACCCTCAGTTAAAACAAGAAATATTTGACAGATGGAAAGGCTACCTTCTGGAGTAGAAATCTGCTTAACATGGCGGACATAAACGGGTGTTTAAGCAGCAAACGTACAGCAGGACTCAGCAGGTGAGAGGAATATGTGATTACAGGGGTTTTACATTTTCTCCTGGCTGTCTGTCTTTTTCAGGATGCCTGTGAGAAGCTGATGAGGCGTCTGCAGCCAGTGATGAAGAGGAGCCCCGATAACTCCTGGGAACAATGGGTAACCAATCTGTCAAATCAGGAAGTCGATTAAACATAAAATAACTAATTATTCAATTCTGTCTAAATCCACTGTGTCATCAATGCAATACAGATATGAAAAATACTATTAATATTATTAAGAAGGCCATGTGATGGACCGGCGGACTGTCCAGGGTGTCTCCCCGCCTGCTGCCCAGTGACTGCTGGGATAGAATCTAGCATCCCCATGACCCGAATTCAGATAAACGGCTTAGATCATGGATGGCTGGATGGATGGATGGATGGATATTATTAAGAATAACAGAAAAAAGGCATCCTAAAATGTCTAGAGATTTGTTTAAATGAGGGCCTAGGTGAAACCAAATGAGAACTTTACTGTTGTTGATGTCAAGACAAACATACGGATGCCTTGGCATGTTTTCTCCTTCAGATTGTCGAGGCTTATTGCCAGAGGATCAGCCTATCTGCAACCGGATTCTTCATGTATGTAAATTTCTGAGTTAATTTTTGTGGGAATGGCCAGGTGGTGAGAAAGATGTGTCTGAATGGAAAGACAGAGACTGTTACCGTGAAAAAGAAAAAATATAGGAGCTAAATGAAAAACAAAAACAGTACAGTACAGCCTAAATAACTTGAGACTTGCTTCCAGCTGAATCTTGTGCCATTTCCTCTCTGGTCAAATACAATACCCTGCTGAAAGTATTTGTCTGTATCTGTGGACCCATGTCCTACTGAATATTATGTACAGGTGTTTACTTGTCCCAGTGTACTCATGTATTAGTGTATGGATGTGTATATATACAGTATATATGTACATAAGTACGTATGGTGGTAAATCTGCATTTCATTGTACAAGCTGTGGCAACGTATTCTTTAAGAAGGATGAAGAAGAATCTACAAAGTGTATTGATCTAGAGCAAACAAAAAACCTTAAACTAAAATTAACTCGTGGGGTTAATGGATCACCCCATTGCTAGCCCAGTCCCAAAAGCAAGCGATTCCAGTATCCATGTGTTGTTTCTCCCAACAGATCCAACCCAAATAACCCAAAGTGGGGCCCCCCCCAACTGTCTGTTCAACTTCATCTTAGCTAGCTTAGCTTCAGACAGGTTGTAGGCATGTCTTTACGTGGGCTAGAGAGCCAGGTTGCTCATCAGGTGTGAAAACTAACAAAAACCCTAAGATTTGTCTAATTGAGCCGATTTCTTTTTTTTTTTTTTACAAGAAAAACACTTTCCGAGCATTTCTAGACATCTGCTAGTTTACTTGTATTTGAATGAAGTAACAGCATTTGAGGTTCATTTCAGCGTAACCAAAATAACAGTACTTTTATTTCAGTAAGATATTTAGTACTGGGCGTACGGGTAGTGTGGTGGCCTATTCTGTTGCCTGCCAACATGGGGATCGCCAGTTTGAATCCCCATGTTACCTCCGGCTTGGTCGGGCGTCCCTACAGACACAATTGGCCGTGTCTGCGGGTGGGAAGCCGGATGTGGGTATGTGTCTTGGTCGTGTACTAGCGCCTCCTCTGGTTGGTCGGTCGGGGCGCCTGTTCAGGGGAGGGGGACTATGGGGGAATAGCGTGATCCTCCCACGCGCTACGTCCCCCTGGTGAAACTCCTCACTGTTAGGTGAAAAGATGCGTCTGGTGACTCCACATGTATTGGAGGAGGCATGTGGTAGTTTGCAGCCCTCCCTGGATCAGCAGAGGGGGTGGAGCAGTGACCGGGATGGCTCGGGAGAGTATGGTAATTGGCCAAATACAATTGGGGAGAGAAAAAAGGGGAAAAATATTTAAGTACCCATTTTATCAGTGTTTAGGTACCTTTAGAGAAATACTGTACTAAAACCCCTTGTGTGTACCACAGGGGTGGAGACACTTTGATGGAGTGGGAGAAGGGCGAAGGACAACCTTACTGTTACTTCACCTTTGGCGCCTGCTGCTCTGAGGTTGAGATTGACTGTCTTACTGGAGATCATAAGGTACAAGACAATGCACAACATACGGACGACTAACTAGTTTTACATAAGAAACCACAGTACCTGTACCTGTTTCATAGAGGCCACACCACCCTGTATGAATGTGGTTTCCCCAAAATGTGAATGGTCATCTTGATATTAAAAGCTTTCTTGTGATCTTCAATAAAGATCGCAGGTGACTGAATTGGACTCGAATCTGATGAGGATGTACTTGCAGTAGTCTTGTGGAAGAATCATGACTCAAATTGTTATCACTTAATTCATTATGTGTTACTCTTTAATTATGATTATATATTCTGTAATCTATGTCTCTCTCTCTCATGCTCTCTCTCTACCCCTCTCTTCCTCTAACCATCTTTCTCTCTCTCACTCTCTCTCTCTACCCCTCTCTTCCTCTAACCATCTTTCTCTCTCCCTCTCTCTACCCCTCTCTTCCTCTAACCATGTGATGGTGAATGTACAGTATGTATAATGAAATGTCCAATGATGTGATCAATGTAGGTTCCATATATCTATTGTTTATGGTAAAGTTAGATGATCATGGGAACATCAAATGTTTATCTGGTGACCTGAAATTGGTATAATAGTTTACTGAGAGACTGTCTCCAGAGGAAAGAGAGAAAGAACTGATGCTTGCTCTTCTCTCTCTCTCTCTCTCTCTCTCTCTCTCTCTCTCTCTCTCTCTCTCTCTCTCTCTCTCTCTCTCTCTCTCTCTCTCTCTCTCTCTCTCTCTCTCTCTCTCTCTCTCTCTCTCTCTCTCTCTCTCTCTCTCTCTCTCTCTCTCTCTCTCTCTCTCTCTCTCTCTCTCTCTCTCTCTCTCTCTCTCTCTCTCTCTCTCTCTCTCTCTATATATATATATATACGAAAAGGGAAGAAATGTAATTCCTCTGTAGAAAGTTCATGCCACCATTTTAGTCACACAGAGCATTTAACCGCCATATGTAAATAAGTTCTTATAGGAGGCCCTACCCACCTGCAGGCTTGTGGGATGTTGATGCAGTAAAAAGTGTGGTGGTACACATTTCATCAACATCTGAACCCTTTCACAATCTGTAATTAAATCAGACAGCAAACAGATAACATGGCTCTCTGTTGAATGGGAATACCACAAATCACTTTTTGGGTGGATCATGTAAATGTGTCAATCAAATATTTTAGCACCATCCATGTTTACTACGTTAACCTACTGCATGTTGTAGCTAAGCAGACTTGAACTCAACAACAACTAAGAAACTAGTAGTACAGCTCCTACAGGCTTTTTAACATTTACATATTAAGAATGCCTGCCTAGGCTAGGCATCTGGTTAGCATGGCAGTCTGTTCCGTTGCCTACCAACACGGGGATCGCTGGTTCGAATTTCCATGTTACCTCCAGCTTGGTCGGGCGTCCCTACAGACACAATTGGCCATATCTGCTGGTGGGAAGCCGGATGTGGGTATCCAAAGGAATTGAATCAAGTGCAGCTGGACTTGGTATATGTCCGTGAAGACGTTTCGCCTCTCATCCAAGAGGCTTCATCAGTTCGTGCCTTTCTGACTAGACCAAGCTAGTCTGAGAGTCGTTGGAGCCATTAGTGACCGACTGTTGTTCTTGGAGGCTAGGCTTCTTGAGTCTCCTGGGTAGAGATGAAAGAACGGCATTGTAAGTGGGAGATAGGTGGTGTCGCAGACCTCCTCCTCTGTTGAGGGATAGTTTTTCCAGTTTTGCATAGATGGCTTCCTTCACCCCTCTATCTTCCCTGTCCAAAATGTGTATGTTGCTGTCCTCGAAGGAGTGTGTCTGCGACACCACCTATCTCCCACTTACAATGCTGCCCTTTCATCTCTACCCAGGAGACTCAAGAAGCCTAGCCTCCAAGAACAACAGTCGGTCACTAACGGCTCCAACGACTCATGACCACTGAATGGAGCACTAACGAAGTCGAAACTAACACCCCCAACGACTCTTGCTGCTTAACATCGGATCACAAAGAGCCATGCACATCAATAGCTCTGATAATGACGGGCGTTGCTAAACATCAGAACACAAAGAGCCATGGACATCAACAGCTCTAATAACGACTCTAAAGAGGATAAATATCTGAGTTTCATCACCAGCCAGTCAGACTAGCTTGGTCTAGTTAGAAAGGCACGAATTGATGAAGCCTCTTGGATGAGAGGCGAAATGTCCTCACGGATATATACCAAGTCCAGTTGCACTTGATTCAATTCCTTTGGGTAACCATGACCTGGATGAATGAGAACATTCACAGACACGGATGTGTGTATGTGTCCTGGTTTCTGCACTAGCACCTCCTCTGGTTGGTTGGGGTGTCTGTTTGGAAGGGAGGGGGAACTGGGGGGAATAGCGTGATCCTCCCACGCGCTAGGTCCCCCTGGTGAAACTCCTCACTGTCAGATGAAAAGAAGCGGCTGGCGACTCCACATGTATCGGAGGAGGCATGTGGTAGTCTGCAGCCCTCCCCGGATCGGCAGAGGGGGTGGAGCAGTGACCAGGATGCCTTGGAAGAGTGGGGTAATTGGCCTGACCGGATACAATTCGGGAGAAAAAGGGGAAAAAGAATGCCTAGGCTTTCTGTGTTTCATTTTAATAACAGTAAGTAACAAACATAAAATAAAGGGAAATTGGTATTCTTTCTCAACTTCTATATGACATTGTCTAAATCTATCCAGATGTGTTAGGAAGAGGAATAACACATAACACCTATCATCAGTGTTTTTTTTTTTATATTTTGTTTTTATAGAATATCCGCTCGGACATTGTAATGGACGTTGGAAAAAGCCTCAATCCTGCTTTAGACATAGGACAGGTATGGACCACAAATGCCTCTACAATAACAAATATGGGAATTTGCAAGGTTATTAAAATGACTTATGTGATTCACCAGGCCACAAGTCAATTAACTCAAAGTTATGTTATGGTGTCTAGAAGTTTAATTATGTTGGTTATGATATTTCACAACTCTTAACAGATATTAGTGCAAAGCTCCAAGCAAACACTGGCACTTAGCACAGCGTGCCTATGTATATTTTTAAATACCAAATTTTATGCAAATCACATTTGTTTAAAAGTGTAGAGTTTGTTTTTTTGTTTTTTTTACAAGGAGCTGATGTAGTTCACCAAGGACGTTAGCTAAAGGATAATTCTGGTATTCTTAAACACGGGCCCTATTTTCAATCATTTGGGGTCTAAATAGGGACAAGAATGTTTAGAATTGGTCCAGTATTGAGCAAGAACACTTCAGCCGGCAGTTGCGAAACGGACTGCAATGTAATCCATGGGGGCAAGTGCACCCGTCAAAGTACATCCACTAAAAGTACTTGTTTTTACAACTGACAGGCTCAGATTGCTATTATGAGTGTCTGATGACATTATGGAAAGGATCCCTATAGTGATAGAACTTTTTGTTTATGTTTTGCTTCTTCCGGTCTTTGTTTTAACATCACTTTTACTGCTGCTACTATTTGTGCTCAGGGGCGTGGTTTCGGACGTTTCCAAAAAAAGCCACGCTGACCTCCCAACCTTGTAAACAGCACAGTTGCATGAGACTGAAACCGTTTACAAAACTGTTTACAAGGTTAGAAGATTGGGGATACCTGCACTCAGTTGAGCTAATGAAGTCACTTAGATGAGTGATGAAATGTTTCTCCCACTAAACTTTGTGTCCAGATGAACTGATTCAACTTCCTGGCACATCGGGTCTGCAGTGACCATTTTGACCGGGATGACTACTGCCAGCCAAAGAAACTGGTTCACCCTTCTCTGCCTGTTGCCCCTCTCTCTATCCTATAGTAGCTCTTCATCCATAACATAGTGTAATGACCACGGGTGACTAGACTTGCTCTCCCTTGGCTAAAGGGTTGGACCCTTTAGTGAACTGGTTAGCGCAGTCACCCATAGTGCAGGCGACCCAGGTTCACTTCCCGGCTGCGGCGGCGGTTTCCGGCTGCCCCCCGAATTCGCTACATTGGTGTCAGAAATGGGATGGTGAGACCGTGAGGCCATCGGAAGCTTGTGTTGCAAGAGGCGTGAGGGGGCTTTATTCTGAAGTGCAGGGACGCGCGTCCCGAAGGAGGGAGGTAGTGTAACGACCACGGATGACTAGACTCGCTAGCCCTTGGCTAACCGTTGGGACCTTTATTTGACCGGTTAGCGCAGACCCGAGTTTGTGTCCCGGCTGCGATGGCAGTTCCCAGCTGCCCCCTGAATTTGCTACACTGGTGTCAGAAGTGGGATGGTGAGACCATGAGGCCATCGGAAGTGCATGCGCCCAGAGGTATGAGGGCAAGGCTGGATTACGGACCGGGCATGCCGGGTGAGTTAGGGGTGATGCTGCGAGTTGCTATTCCCATCTCTGTTTGTTTTGTGGTTCAAAATTGTGTTGTACTTTGTAGTCGCCATCTGAATCCCATGCAGATTGGCATAGTGTTGACTACCATGTTGGGTATTTGCATTAGTTTTACATTTAACAATATTTAGTATTGTTTGTGTAGCCTATCTGACGGGGCGGGGGAGGCAATGGACGTGCGTACCCCGGGGCCCCCTGGTCGGTTGATCCGGCCATGCATGAGGGAGCTGGTATGCTGAAGCGCAGGGACGCACTTCCCGAAGGAGGGGGGTAGTGTAACGATCACGAATGCGTAGAGTCGCTAGCCCTTGGCTAATGGGTTGCACCCTTTAGTTGACTGGTTAGCACAGTCGCCTGTGGTGCGGGCAATCTGGGTTTGCGTCCCAGCTGCGGCAGCAGTTCCTGGCTGCCCCCTGACTTCGATTCAATAATAACAATTGTCATAACAATCTGAGCCCGTCAGTGGCAAAAACAAGCACTTTTAGTGGATGTACTTTGATAGGCACACTTGCGCCAATGGATTACATCTCAGCCCATTTCACGGCTGCCGGCTGGAGTGTTCTCGTGCAATTCTGGATCAATGCCAAAAATGTGTTCCTATTAGTCATTTAGACCCAAAATGGTGGAAAATTAGGGCCCAGATTCACAAACACTGGGATTGCAAAGTGGAGAGTTTTTTTTACAAGAAGCTGATGTAGTTCACCAAGGAAAGTAGTTAACTTGTAAATATGTTTTTGCTGAGTGCAAGAGGTGAAATCTGAATGGCAGGTTGTATTTGCCAGGTAGAAGGGGGGTTTGTCCAGGGTGTTGGCCTGTACACCATTGAGGAGCTCCAATTCTCCCCAGAAGGGGTTCTGATGACCCGGGGCCCATCCCAGTACAAGATCCCTGCTCTCTGCGATATCCCAGCAGAACTCAATGTTCACCTGCTTGCCAATGCGGAGAACCCCAAGGCCATTTACTTGTCCAAGGTAACATAGTTTTACAACAGAAACCCCAACAAACTGTGGCACCACATGCTGCACCAGCTCTAAACCAAGGCAGTAGGGTCATGTTGGTCAAACTGTACATGATTTAGTCTCAATATGAATAAATCCAACAAGACAGCTGCGTAACGATAGTTTAAGAAATATTAGGGAATGTCAAGACTGGTGGCTGTGGTGCTACTTATTTATTCATGGTGTTGATAACTGGTATTACTGCCTTTTTGCCAATGCATGGAGTTTTTGTTCATCCTTACTTTGCATTTCAAATTTTTGGCTATTGTATTGCACAATACCGTACAAGTTTGAAAACAGCTCTGCTCATGAAGGACTGTTATTAAAACCCAAGGTTAAATTGAAATGTAGTACCTGCAAGTTACCTGCAAGGCTGTATGGTTATATCGACTCTTTGACATTGTTCCTCATTAGCAATCACCATGTGAGGCACATTATTAACCTAATTGCCAAACATCAGTTTTGGGAGAATAATATAATCTTTGAGCTTAATGAAAAAACAAACACACATGTATTGACAATGTTGAGTTAACACCCTCTATGTTACATAAATACAAAATACCACCAGGAAAACCTTCAACTACAACAACATTCCTAGTATTAATGTATCAGGAGTTGGTGTTGTGGTGGAGAGTCCTTGTTTCTGGATGTACTCATGCTTCCACCAGCCTGACTTTGAATCCCTTCAGTACTTTTATATTCATAACTATTGGTTCTCATGTTGCCTACCACTCTGTTAAAGCAACATCAAAGTCATTCTCCTTGTTATTTTAGGGTGTAGGGGAGCCTCCCGTTTTCTTTGGTGGCACCATCTTTTTTGCCATAAAGTCAGCCATCGCCGCTGCCCGCAGAGAGAGAGAACTGGGAGACAGCTTCTGTCTGAACTCTCCGGCCACAGCGGAGAAGATCCGCATGGCCTGTCAGGACCAATTCACTCAGACGGTAGGAAGGGTATCGTATTACCATTTAAATTTCAGTCAGGTGCAGCACCTACTTCTGGCCTTAGCCTTTTGATTAGAAGATAAATGCAGGGGAGCTGGTTCAACACAAGAAAATGAATTGCTGTTTAATTCAATGCATCAATGAAGTCAAGTGAGATTTTCCAGCCTTATCTGATAAATTGGGTGAACTTTATCTACGAGTAGGCTGTCATGTGGACCTTACATGTCCGAATACAACAAAAAAAGACAAAACCTGGGGGCGTCTGGGTGGTGTCTATTCCGTTGCCTACCAGCACGGGGATCGCTGGTTCGCATCCCCGTGTTACGTCTGGCTTGGTCGGGCATCCCTAAAGAAATTGGCCGTGTCTGTGGGTTGGAAGCCGGATGTGGGTATGTGTCCTGATCGCTGCACTAGCGTCTCCTCTGGTTGGTCGGGGCGCCTGTTCGGGGGAGAGGGGGAACTGGGGGGAATAGTGTGATCCTCCCATGCGCTACGTCCCCCTGGCGAAACTCCTCACTGTCAGGTGAAAAGAAGCGGCTGGCGACTCCACATGTGTCGGAGGAGACATGTGGTAGTTTGCAGCCCTGTTCGGATTGGCAGAGGGGGTGGAGCAGCGACTGGGACGGCCCGGAAGAGTGGGGTAATTGGCCAAGTGCAATTGGGGAGAAAAGGGGGGGGGGACAAAACCTTTAAGGAGTTCAACGTTTTCACAGTCCTCTGTGCAAGCCATTTGGACACAGCCTGCTCACAGTATTGTGAATGATAATATGTTTCTCTCATGCTCAGCTAAAAACAGTCTTTGTTTGTTTTGTTTCTTTACCCCAGGTGTCATCGCTACAGGTTGGAGCTTCCACCCCATGGTGCATCAACGTTTGATTTATCCTCCTACCAGTCAGTACAATCTGATCCAGTCAACAGTACTTATAAAAAGAAACACAGACCTCAGGTATGCCATCGTTTTTAGCAGTGTGCCAAAAAAAATACAACCATCAAGGGTGCTGTGGCGCTATTATCCTACTGAGAATACCAATAAGCTGTTCACTTTGTTGCCTCCATTGTTCATTCAGCAAAAGAGATGAAATGTAAGTCCTCATTTTAGGTTTCTTGTAATATCGAGAAAATTGTGGGATGTGGTTGTGTCAAATTTTCAATAAAATTTTGTTTTTTGATGCCCTGTTTTTCTATTCATTTGCTTTTGGGATGTAATACATTCAATACAATCAGCACATATGTACGTGTTGATTTGTGTATTTACGTAGATGTATTCATTCTCATTTACGGAGTTGGATCGTGGCACGGCTTGAACAGAACGTTTGAAGCAATTGTTTGGTCTGAAAACTGAGGTTGAGGTTAATTTTCTGCTTGAGCATAATCCTGGATATACACCAACGGTGGTGAAATGGCTGTTTACTGGTGCTTTTGTTTTCCTGCAGGAAGTAGACAGGTGCACTCCTTCCACTGTCATAGAAAACAGCTGGATGACAGGGAGCAATCAACATTATGACCAGCAGAGGCACACTCTTGCCATCGTGAAAACAGCATGACCAAAATATTGAGAAAACAACATTGTCACACAAATTGATGCAGCCTCCATGGCGGGGAACAGGCAACCCAGATCGCAAAACTGCCGGGGCTCGGACCCGTCCCACACCCAACACTTCATCCAGCCCACATACCGTATAGAGTGATGGCACTTGGGCGGTCTGCCCGTTTGCCAGATCTGGACCAGAACTAAGCCACAGCAATGCCGCACGTGCCACATATTTGCCAAAGGTGGCCCATATTTGTTTTGTGATATTTGGGCCCTATTCACCATTTACCACACGGGCTACTTCAGGGTCGCATCCAGATTACATGTTGCCGAGAGCGCCGCATCGTTGCCAAAAAAAAGGCCCACATTTGATTCAGCATATTTGGGCCATATTTGCTATTATACATGTGGGCCACTTCAAGCTCACATCCATTTTGTCAGGGCCAGAAGAAGACCATCAGTGGCGCATCATTGCCTGAAGTGGCCCACATCCGGATGCTATCTGGGAGGGATAGTAGCTACTATACTAACAAGAAGCAGCTCCACCACAGAGCAAGAGCCCACGGGCTGGTCATCACTGGAAGGCATGGCTTCTATTTATGGAATAAAATCACTAGTAGTAAGCCACGTGATGTGTGTTCTGTGATTAAAAAAAAAGTCCAGATTATTTGGGGAAATAATGTCTCGACAAATAAATGACTCATCAGGTAAATGTCTGACGTTCAGTAGGGCAAACTGGGCAGGCGTTTGAACAGGGAGCCTGGCCGGTCGAATGATATTCAGAGTACGACAAATGACGCCTCTGTTAACTGTAGGGGGAGACTGGACAGTGGGCCCAGCTAGGTTTGAGTAATTTGTACATACTGTGTTGTAATAGGGTTTCTGTCGTCTGTAACGTTTTGAAATAAAAACGCAAATACCATGAAGCTGCGTTTCGGAATCTTCAGGGAAACTTTCGCGTAACGACAACGGTACATCTGCTGGCCATGGCTGCTAACCCTGGTTTCTAGCTCCGCTACTTCCGGGCTTAACGTGAACCAAGAGCGTCTCACATATACAACACTTAACCTAGCGCGCCCCCTTGTGACCAGAACAAACATTAGAACTAACGCCAGAAACATGACTAAACATGTTACAAAACATGGACATTACATTGTGTACTGCTGATAATGACTGAAGCGGTGGCAGTGCTCTCAGGACTCACAGACATGAGTTGGGCTGTAGGGGGAGCTGATGGGACAAATAGGAGGTGAGGGAGATGGTATTCGGGGCGAAGAAGAAAATTCGTGGCCGGTGTGTTGTCTAGAGCAGTGTTTCTCAACCGGGGGTCCGCGGACCCCTAGTGGTCCGTGGTGTAATTGCAAGGGGTCCGTGAAAATAAAATATCTTTAAAAAAAGATCTTACGACATTTATAGAAATAGGATTATTTTACTCAAATGTGACTGAGACCTTTATCTACCTAAACTATGAAGGGTAACAGGACTTTTTTCTCTAATTACATGTTTCACAAGTGTAATGTATTGTATTTTAATAAGAGATCTCGCTCCCGTTTGCATTGTTAAAAGTTACTGCATAAAAATTTTGTTGTTACATATATCTGAAAGTTACTGCATAAGAATTCTGTTTTGTTAACTAAATCTAAGTTACAACTGAAAGCTCTTATTTTTGCCCCAAAGAGTGAATAAATGCTATAATGCAATTTAAAATGCAGTTTCTACTGTTTCTATCAAATTGCAAGCCCCCTCCCCCAAGATCAGGTGGAGGGGTCCTCAGGGTAGATCAAAAATACACAGGGGGTCCAGGACCCCAAAAAGGTGGAGAACCACTGGTCTAGAGCTGTTAGGCGAGTGGCAGCCAGTCAGCGACATGGGGCTATAGTAACGGCACGACAAATGGTTGCCGAGAGTGCACGTGAGCCATAGAAGTTGGGGTGGGTCCAGATAGCACCCCCTACATAAGATATAGTCCGCCACCGGTGCGCGCGTTCCTCCACGCTTATACAGCACACTGATTCCTCCCTCTTTTTGAAATATCACCACAGCCACTTCCTTCCTTCAAAATCCACCACCGTCTGTCCTTCCACGCTCCTCTCCGTGACACCGTACCTACCCATCACCAACATACCCATCTGAAGTCCACTCCAATTACCACTCTCTCCTCCTTGGGTACACTCTCCACCAAGTCATGCAACTCACCCCAGAATTCTTCTTACAGGTGCCCGGGTAGCGTAGCGGTCTATTCCGTTGCCTACCAACACGGGGGTCGGCGGTTCGAATCCCCGTGTTACCTCCGGCTTGGTCGGGCGTCCCTACAGACACAATTGAACGTGTCTGCAGGTGGGAAGCCCGACATGAAGACTAGGTTAATTGGGCCAGTACAATTGGGGAGAAAAAGAGGGGGGGATTCTTCTTACTCTGTCTGATATTCTCTTCACCTCCAACACACTCTTGAGATATACTCTTCCTTCAGGATTACCCCCACCCAATTTCTTCTCCCATCCACACTATAACAGTGTATCCAAAAAAACAAAAAAAAAACCCAAAAAACATCAGGACTCCAGAAGTAGTTTTTCTTTAACTTTACTTGACTTTTACAGCTTCAGCAAACAAAATGAGGGAGAACAGACACACCCATCTCCTTATTCTTTGTATAGACTACCTGGACAGGTAAAACACCTGGAGCTCCCTCAAGGTAAGTAATACTACAAAGTCTCAAGATATAGTACACCCCCCCTTCTCAGGTCTGCAGCCAACACTTACTGAAAGAGAAAATAAGAGAAATCTTTACACAGACAATATTTGCCAAACATTTTTTTTCAAAAGGCTTTTTTGACAACTAAACGTTTATTTTCCCTTTAAATAAAAGCAACCGAAATTAATTGAATAATAATTTCTTTTGTAGAGCCTATTAGCCTACTGTATTTTATTTTATTTTAATTTATTTATTTATTATTTTTTAGTAGTACTCATCATCTTGACCCCAAATGTTAGGGCCTATAGTGGTCAGGTGGGCATCTCTCTCTGGTAGAGCACCTCAGGGGTGGTGTTTCCTGTAACACAGGTGGGGTCTCACTCTCCAGCTTAGGTGGGTCATTCTCAGCGTCATCTACAGGGGTTGTTGGAGAGTCGGAGACACTGACGTTAGGGGGCTGCACTTGTTCCGGCTCCACAGAGGATGGGAAACCGACATCCTTGGGTGTACTGAGATCTATCTCAGAAATCTCGCTGAGCTCCCGTCTCCTGCGTAAACAACTCCGGCCCACTGATGGAAGGTATGAGACCGGGCACAAAGTATACGACAAGCGAATGGACCGGGCTGAGTGGAGGGGTCCTGGTGTGGTCATTGAGCAGGATGGGGTGGTGATCTTTGTGAGACCTAGAGGCATCTGTTGGAGTGCACCACTCGGGATTAGGGAAGGTACATGCTCATCACACTGAGCAGATAGAGGGTAACACAAATTTACAGAATATTGAATCCAGATTTGGACAATGAGACTGGCATTTAAAGTGCGGCAGAGAACTCCCACTATGACAAGACCAGCAGTACATACAGGGGGTTAACAGACCACAACA
This sequence comes from Lampris incognitus, assembly GCF_029633865.1. Taxonomy (NCBI): domain Eukaryota; kingdom Metazoa; phylum Chordata; class Actinopteri; order Lampriformes; family Lampridae; genus Lampris; species Lampris incognitus. The sequence continues at coordinate 7,790,166 of NC_079231.1, read as the reverse complement.
GCCAAATGCCTGTGAAAGCAGGAAAGCAAGTTATATAGCATCCATCCATTATGCTTATAAATTTAGCACAAAAAGGAAGGAAATGTGTGTTTGGTAGATTATGTATTTGTTGTAACAATGCTTCTTGGCAATAAATCTTATATCAGGCACCCGATTGTCAGCACCTGGGGTACCAGAAGCTCAAAACAAGAGTCAATAGCAACAGCAAAATAAGCTGTTTGGCATTGGCTGAGATTTGGCCAATTTTTCATGGGCGCAACCCAAATACTCAGCTCTGCTGCTCATCCCACAAATGCATGTTCCTTACACACGTGGCGCCATTTAAAAGGGAAATAAACAAGCTTTCCAACGGTATAAGATTTATTGCCAAGAGGCATTGTTACAACAAAGAAATAATCTACCAAACACGTTCCCCTACTTTTTGTGTATTTGGTGGTATAGAGGGCTGGTGTGTTTGCATGTACGGGGCGGGGCTGGTCTGGGTAAAAAAAGAAGTCCAGGGCCACTTCCTCGTCCAACTCCGAGATTTGCAAGCTAGAAAACAAAATGAGTTCGTAAAACAGGAAACGCTCCTCTCTAGATGGAGTGGGTGGCTCTTAAAAGAGCCTTTGGGTGACGTTACTTGACGCGTTTAACCGCCGAAACCGTACAGGGTGCGTCCCTGTCTCTTCAGCGCGTACACCACGTCCATGGCGGTGACGGTCTTCCTCTTGGCGTGCTCGGTGTAGGTGACGGCATCGCGGATCACGTTCTCCAGGAAGACCTTGAGGACACCGCGGGTCTCCTCGTAGATCAGACCGGAGATACGCTTGACGCCGCCGCGCCGCGCCAGACGGCGGATGGCGGGCTTGGTGATTCCCTGGATGTTGTCCCGGAGGACTTTGCGGTGACGCTTAGCGCCTCCTTTCCCGAGACCTTTACCTCCCTTACCGCGGCCGCTCATCTCTGCGTAGCGCTGCTTCCCCTTGGAAAACGAAAACTTAAACGCCAAAGCAGGCCTCGATACGCCTATTTCAACCTAATCTGCGGACCTAATAGAAGCCTAATAGTCGCTCTGTTGAGCCCAGCGTAGCCCCGCCTTCATCCATGTGGTTCACTTAACACATTTGTCAAGTATTTGTCATGTTTTTGAAAACTGGAACTGTTTTTGTCATAAGCAAGATTTTAACTTTTAAAGATGGCGAAAATCAATAACCATCATTCATTTCATATACTATGTCCCTAAAAAGTAAAACAACAATGTTTATAATGTATTCTCAACTTTATAATTGAGAAAACGCAAAAGCATTGTTTTCTCAATGCCTTGCGTTTGCTTTTTTTTGTGGCGGGAAACTTTTCAACCTTCCCTAGTGAAAACTAAGTTAATTCCTGTATCTTTAAAGAAAACCGTGCTAGATGAGGGAAAGAATACAATTTTATATTTGCTTAGTTCAGGTGTTGAGGCGCCTGTGTACCCAGTTTAACAACCCAAAGCCTCTGCTCTTTTGCTCTGACCGCTGGTTCAACATACGCGAGTTTCCAAACCCGACATGAGCAGATATTCAATTTCATGTCGCCGGAAACGTTGAAGCTACCACTTTGCCATCGACACTTCACATACTATTTGCACACTAGCACTTGTTCAGTAACCACACATTGTAAAGATGTCAGGATATACATCGGTATATTCCTTATTTCCTAACTTTCTAAATGTCAACTTCAGAGTCAAATAAGGTTGAATCAATTCACCTGGACGCGTTTATTGCAAGTACGTTTGGTCACTTATTTTAAGTCATTAAGATTCAACCTTGGTTTTTCCTGCTTGAATTATTGAGCATGCATGAAGATATTTTAACTATGACTTATTACAATTGTGGTTCCGCTTTCCCGAATCTGTCAGAAATATTTGTACTGTTCATTACTTGTATGCCAAGATATGCGACGAATAAACCCAACATTCTGCAGGCAGCGCATCGGCCAAGCGCCAACTAATCGAGCCAGTGCACCGAAAATAACCGCATTACTCAGGGGAACCTACTCCTAAAATTCACATAAGGAAACGCGGCTCTTATTTGCTACGTGTGTGGCTCTTAAAAGAGCCTTTGTGTTGTTGGATGGAAGGCTATGTAGAATCACTTCTTGGCGGGCTTGTCGGTCTTCTTGGGCAGCAAAACCGCCTGGATGTTGGGCAGCACGCCGCCCTGAGCGATGGTCACTCCGCCCAGCAGCTTGTTGAGCTCCTCGTCGTTGCGGACGGCCAGCTGGAGGTGACGGGGGATGATACGGGTCTTCTTGTTGTCCCGGGCCGCGTTTCCGGCCAGCTCCAGAATCTCAGCGGTCAGATACTCCAACACAGCCGCCAGGTAGACCGGGGCGCCGGCGCCGACACGCTGCGCATAGTTGCCTTTGCGGAGGAGCCTGTGAACACGGCCGACAGGGAACTGGAGCCCGGCGCGGGAGGAGCGGGTCTTGGCCTTCGCCCTCGCCTTTCCTCCGGTCTTTCCTCTTCCGCTCATTGTTTGATTTGCTTCGTTTCAACTGGGCGCTGAAAGATAAAGCTGAAGCTGAAGCAGTCGGTGGTATTTATACACAGAGCACACAAAGCGAAAACACGGCCCAATCAGAGAAGGGTCTTCAGCTGTTGAAATTGGAAGGCGCTCCCCACCAATGAGCTTTGGAGATTGTGAAAAAGCGCGCCTTGCGTTTGGACCAATCAGAGCTGGTGTGGTTACACCAACGGACTCGGCCTCGACGGTCTTCCCTACAAAGATAACATCAATAACGACTTAATTTTCCTGGTTTAAAAAGAAGTCTTGATATCTAATTTAACCTATTATTTTCTTTTCAAGCTTGTGGCAGATTGGTTTCTGCTTTCTGTTTTCAAAATATTTAGAAATCAAGCGAAATTCAAACCAAAAAGTTGATTCTAAAGGCGGTACCGTGTTTCCCTCCTACACGTTTAGATGATTTTTTTTCTCATTAGATTCTTGAATTATTACATTGTATCAATGAGCGTGTTAGTATTTCATTGAAACATCAATTTTCAAAAACCAAGCTATCATAACTTTAGTCGTGTATGGCGGATCTCAAACAGGACCAAAGTCTCCTCCACACATGCCCAAGCCATGCCAATCTTGCTTTGTCTCCAAACCGTCCTACATGAGGTAAACTTAGAATATAGAAGAGATGGATATGCCATTGTCACGCTAAGGCTAGATAGCCGTAGAGGGCTGCGCCTGTACTCATCGAATCTAGAATTACAGTACGTAACAATCATGTGTCAAACACAATCCTAAATTAACTCAGCTTCGTCATAATACACTAGATGTCTTCACAAAACGCATAAAATGTAACTCAAACTACAATACATGTATATTGATCCACATTGGGAATCTAACACGTAGAGAACTGGTCAATTTTGACATTGTATTTTTATGTGACATCAACATCAAATATGTTAAATGAAAAAAGAAAATGTAAAACAAAAAAATCTCATTCAATTATCTCTGAGCGCCGGACCCGAGCCCAACAAGTAATTATTCTCATTACTGTGAGCGTTGACTGACGCATGGACGGGGGGGAAGCTTGGTATCCAAGTTCATTTTCAAGACGTATCAGTTCATTGTGAATTTGTCACTAGTTATGTTAGAGAGCAGTATAAAAGAGTATCAATGGACCAGCTCCTCGATGAGGTTGTTTGGCTCTTAAAAGAGCCGTTGGTTTGGGTCAGAGGAGACAGCTTATTTTGAGCTGGTATATTTGGTGACGGCCTTGGTGCCCTCAGACACGGCGTGCTTGGCCAGCTCCCCGGGGAGCAGCAGGCGGACGGCGGTCTGGATCTCCCTCGAGGTGATGGTGGAGCGCTTGTTGTAATGCGCCAGACGAGAAGCCTCACCGGCGATGCGCTCGAAGATGTCGTTAACGAAGGAGTTCATGATGCCCATGGCCTTGGAAGAAATGCCGGTGTCTGGGTGGACCTGCTTCAAGACCTTGTACACGTAGATGGCGTAGCTCTCCTTCCTGGCCTTTCGGCGTTTCTTCCCTCCCTTGCCTGCTGCCTTGGTCACGGCTTTCTTGGAGCCCTTCTTGGGCGCAGACTTTGCTGGTTCAGGCATGGCGACAAGCTGATTCCTCTCCTAAAGAATTGTGACGCCCACTGGCTGCTGAAGATTTTAAACATATTTCATGCAAATTTTACTGTGTGGATCCTCTTGTCAGATTGGCCATGTGTGTCATCTGACTGAGCATGCGCTGTGTAGTACAGCCCCGGGAGCGAGAACCGCGAACGAGTTGGTTGAGCAGAACTGAGAAACTATAAGCTGTGTTTATATCGTGTATTATTGACCAGGAAGCAAGTCTAACATATGCAACCAACACGTGTTACGATATTTCAACAGGAGTGATTCCCATTTCTTCCACTTTCATCGAAATGTGGGTGTTTTCAATAAAAATGGACACCCACACTTCCAGATGTGTTCATGTTTGCTGCAGTCGCTTCACCAATAGTGAAACACTACCAACACTATGTTAATGTATAACTATGATGTAACACCCTGTAGTTATACACATTTCTAAAAACTGTTTTAAACTAATCAGGCACATCTCTGTGGGAGATGAAATACCCACTAAGGAACTGATATTATTCAGTAAAACGTCAAGAGTAAGTATAAATTAAGGCAATGAAATGAATTTGAAAGCATTGTTTACAAGTTAAGTTGATATGGATGGATGGAACGCTGTCCCTGTGATACAAGTGGATTTTAAAATCAAACACAACGCGTAGCTGTCTTATATTTAGGAACCAATCCAGAAAGCAGTTTGAGAAAGGTCGATACGCATTGAAGCGCTCCTCCCTGTCATACAAGTGAGGGTACTGAGGTCTAGGGACTGAGAAGATGGTACCCTTCGACAAAAAGCGAAGTGCTTCTGGAGAGACGCTCTTTCATTGAAGTCGTGGTTGGCTCTTAAAAGAGCCTTTGTGTGTGTGGGGGGGGTTGTGTAGGAGATTGAATGTTTACTTCTTTGCGGCAGCTCTCCTCGGCTTGGCCGTCTTGGGTTTAGCAACCTTCTTAGCCGCAGTCTTCTTGGGGGCAGCGGGCTTTTTCACCGCCTTCTTCGGGCTCTTGGCGGCCTTCTTGGGGCTCTTGGGCTTCTTGGCTGCCGCAGGCTTCTTGGCCTTCTTCGGGGATTTCTTGGCTGCGGGCTTCTTAGCCGCTGCCTTCTTGGCGGCTGCGGGTTTCTTGGCTTTAGCGGTCTTCTTGGCGGCTGCGGGTTTCTTGGCTTTAGCTGCCTTCTTGGCGGGTTTCTTGGCCACTTCAGCCTTCTTGTTTATCTTGAAGGAGCCGGAGGCGCCGGTACCTTTGACCTGGACCAAGGCGCCCTTCGTCACCAGGGTCTTGACGGCCACTTTGACGCGGGCCTTGTTCTTCTCCACGTCGTAGCCGCCGGCGACCAAAGTCTTCTTAAGCGCGGCCAAAGACACGCCGCTCCTCTCCTTGGAGGCCGACACGGCTTTTACGATGAGCTCCCCGACGCTGGGGCCACTCTTCTTGGGTCGGGGGGCTTTCTTCTTGGCCACTTTCGCCGGAGCGGCGGCTGGAGCGGGAGCGACTTCTGCCATTTAGTCTTCTTCGTCTGTTCGGAGGCGCAAACTGACAACTCTCTGACAGCAGACTGATGAACAAACAGGCGCGGTGGGTTGGGTCATATCCGTACTGTGAGAACCAGAGAGACTCAACCTCCCCAGTCTGACACGTCTGCAGCCGAAGAGCTGCCACACTTGTGTTTTCTCTCTCCGACAAAACACCGAAAATCACCTCCTCAAGTCAAAATATCACTTAAAATCAATATGAGTCATGTAGGAGACCCTTGGCACTTTATAATCAGCTCTGTTTGAGCGGAGCAGACGTTTCTGTTCTGTTTCGAGACAGTTGAAAGTTCCTCCATACTCTGCCAGAAACTGCAACGTGTCCTAAGATTTGTCTCCAAGAACATCCTGAAGGCGTCCACTTTTAATCATTAGCCGTTCATCAGTCGACTGAGCTGTTTGACAAAGCCACACTAATAAAAGTTGTGGTGATTTGCTGAGCGTTTAGTTTTAAAATAGAGTTTTGCTCATGTGGTCAAACACACTCCTGCTGGCGGTGATCTGTGGCGTCGTTTGGCTCAGCTGTGTAAGACGGGAAAGTGGATGTAACTTTTTTTTAAATTTAATGATACATAACATACTAAATTGTTTACTCTGCAAATATAAATGTATTCCAAAATTTTGGGATTGATATGCAAAACTTTCTACCTAGGAAAACAAGTGAAATGATCATGCTTTATGGTATAGTGGTATTTTAATTTATTTTGAAAATAACTCGGTGGACAAAAATGTTAGCTTTTTAATCCAACTGTTTATATATATATATATATTGAAAATTCCATATGCATAAAATGGAATGGACTAATAGAAAACCAAACTTTACTTTATTTCTAATTGATATTAACTTCTATTGCAATTCTCTAGTCAAGCTGAAAAACAGAAACGCAACAAAGACCTGAACAATATTTGAAATATATAAAATTATCGGGTAATGCTACTCAACTATTAATCTGTGCACCTTAATTTATTGTTTTTCCTCTTCCTACATATTATTTTGCTTCTGTTGTAAAAAGCTTCTTGCACAATCCCATTTTATTTTTATCTAAATTATTTCCCTGGTAATCTCTTTCCTCTTTTTATGTTATCAATAGTTTTGAGAGAAAAACATCTACACTACAGAGGTTGTTAAAAATGATTGTGAATTGAAAATACCCCTTTTATTTAGTTTAATAAAGATTAACATTGTCTTATCGAGCTGATTTCAAAAGGTGGTACCGTGTTTCCTTCATAAACGTTATTTTTTCTTATTAGATTATTTTATTTCATCGTACCAATGTCTGTGAATGTTCTCGGTCATCCAGGTCGTGGTTCTCCAAAGGAGTTGAATCAAGTGCAACTGGACTTGGTATACATCCGTGATGGCCTCTCATCCAAGAGGCTTCCTCAGCTCGTGCCTTTCTGACTAGACCAAGCTAGTCTGAGAGTCATTGGAGCCGTTAGTGACCGACTGTTGTTCTTGGAGGCTAGGCTTCTTGAGTCTCCTGGGTAGAGATGAAAGGACAGCATTATAAGTGGGAGATAGGTGGTGTCGCAGACCTCCTCCTCTGTTGAGGGATGGTTTTTTCAGTTTCACATAGATGGCTTCCTTCACCCCTCTTTCAAACCATCTATCTTCCCTGTCCATAATGTGTACGTTGCTGTCCTGGAAGGAGTGTGTCTTCTCCTTTAGGTGTAGATAGACTGCTGAGTCTTGTCCTGAGGAGTTTGGCCTTCTGTGTTGGGCCATCCGTTTGTGTAGTGGTTGTTTGGTTTCTCCTATGTACAGGTCAGTGCAATCTTCATTGCATTGTACAGCATACACCAGATTGCTTTTATGGGTGTGTGGTACACGGTCTTTGGGATGAACCAGTCTTTGTCGGAGTGTGTTGCTGGGTTTGAAGTATACCGGGATGCGGTGTTTGTTGAAAATTCTCCGGAGTTTCTCTGAGGCCCCAGAAACACACGGGCTGACTGTGCTCTTCCTTCTGTTCCTCTTTTCCTCATCGCTCACCCGGTTGGTCTTTCTGGAACGTGTTGCAGTTTTCACAAAGGTCCAGCTGGGGTAGCCGCAGGTTTTTAGAGCTCCCCTCAGGTGTTTGTGTTCTTCCCGTTGGGCCTGAGTGCTGCTGGGCACATTGTCAGCTCTGTGTTGCAGAGTTCTGACGACGCCCAGTTTGTGTTCCAGAGGGTGGTGTGAGTCGACAAGTAGAAATACCAACAATACAATACCTTACCAAGGTTGTCCACTCCCGTTTGTTCCTGTTGCAATCCAGGACATGGTTGGACTTCTTGTCCTTCCTGGTACTCACAGCGGCGTCCTTGTGCAGAGTTGTCATCATGAGCACACGTGTTCTTCTTTTTCTTCGGGCAGTGGGACGCACAAGTGTGTGCACTGGCGAGGGCAAATTTAGAGGAAAAGCGACCTCTGCCCTCGGTAGTGCCAGCTTGTCTTATTGACGGCGGCCTGATCTTGTATCACGGTTGTCGAAGCCAATCACCCGTGACAACGTGCGAAATGTGTGGAGTGGCGTGGTGGCACGAAAAATTGCCCGAGAAGACTCTACATCCCATAAACTGGTGGTACATTAGTTTCTGGATCTGTACACACCAGACCAAATGGAGAGACCCACATATGCTTGGACCTCTTTCCGGTGTACCTCCTTGCAGTTGTCTTTGCAAACGCGTCTCCCCTCCAAGTTGGTGGTGTTTATCACTAGTTTTGACTGACTGTCAGGAACAGTTCAAAGCAGAATAGTGTAATGTGCATGGATAAGAAGACACGCTGGTTCGCTGGTCTGAACCTTTAGTCGAGCGGTTAGCGATGCCTCCTGAGGTGCGGGCGATACGGGTTCGCGTCCCGGCCGCGGCAGTTCCTGTGGTTGCGTTGACCCCCGAATCCACTACAATAGTATGCCATCAACCTGGGACATGGCGTATCTTATTGGCCACGGGGTCATCCTGATAACATTTTCAGCAGACAGCCGACCTCTACCCTTAGATGGGGATGACGACCGGGACAAATTCCCATTCTTTGACCAGAATGTAACTACCCCTCTTCCTCATCACCGGAGTGTTCCACGTCGGTTGTCTCTTGGTCTGGATCATATTCTTTGTTGTCTTCGACTTCTGACACGTCCTCCTCTGATGCATCTTCGCTGTTAGTTTCCTGGCCTTTATTCTCATCAGCGGACAAAGATCAAGATCCTCACATACGGTATATCGTTTGGTCATTGCGCTGACACAATGACTTGTGAGCAAGGCCCTAAAAAAAGCCTCACATACCAAAGCTGCGTGAAAATTATAGAAACAAAGGTGATTGCGAGAATGCCAACAGGTGTGGCCATGGAAGCCAAAAAAGGCAAGGAGGTGCGTGCTCAAACACATGCATGTGGGGGTCTGGGAGATAGAAGTGTCTATATGATGAATGGCTTTTGTTATGAAAACGTGCTATATATGCAAGAATGAATCATCCATTAGGCTTACATGGTGGTATTTAGGGCAGGCATATTCGTACGTAGGATGGGGTGGCGGAGTACCCATAGGCTAGTTGCGGTGGGCTGGGTGAAAGGGTTTAGAGCCGTTTTTATAGTCTCGGCCTGGAGCAGATTGAAACGAGTTCTGTAAAACAGGAAAGGTTCCTCTCTAGATGAAGTGGGTGGCTCTTAAAAGAGCCTTTGGGTGATGTTACTTGACGCGTTTAACCGCCGAAGCCGTACAGGGTGCGTCCCTGCCTCTTCAGCGCGTACACTACGTCCATGGCGGTGACGGTCTTCCTCTTGGCGTGCTCGGTGTAGGTGACGGCATCGCGGATCACGTTCTCCAGGAAGACCTTGAGGACACCGCGGGTCTCCTCGTAGATCAGACCAGAGATACGCTTGACGCCGCCGCGCCGCGCCAGACGGCGGATGGCGGGCTTGGTGATTCCCTGGATGTTGTCCCGGAGGACTTTGCGGTGACGCTTAGCGCCTCCTTTCCCGAGACCTTTACCTCCCTTACCGCGACCGCTCATCTCTGCGTAGCGTTGCTTCCCTTCAGAGAACGGAAACTAAAACGTTAACGCAGACCTCGATACGCCTATTTCAACCCAATCTGCGGACCTAGTAGAAGCCTAATGGTCGTTCTGTTGAGCCCAGCGTAGCCCCGCCTTCATCCATGTGGTTCACTTAATAACGCATTTGTCAAGTATTTGTCATGTTTTTGATCACTGGAACTGTTATTGTTATAGCCGAGTGTTTAACTTTTAAAGATAGCGAGAATCAATAACCACCATTCATTTTATGTACAATGTCCCTAAAATGCAAAACAACGACACATTATAAACAATAAATGAAGTTGAGAAAACGTAAAAACATGGTTTTCTCAATATTTTTTGTGTTTTCGTTTGTGGTGGGAAGTCGTTCGACCTTCCCCAATGAAACTGAGTTAATTCCAGTATTTTTTAAAGGAAACCGTGCTAAAGCCCCTTGACGCAAATGCGTGATATCGGGCTGTATAAATAGAATTGCCGACTAGAATCAGGGGAAAGAATACAAATTTCCTCTTTGCTTAACTCGGATCTTGAGGAACAAAAATGTCCACCTAGTTTACCAGCTCGTGCATGGTTTAGCTCCTCCTCCTCTGTCCAGCTTCATTACACACTACCACAGAGCCACTAGAGGTGCTGCTAGATGGGACGGCATAATCCCTCTCAGTCGAGAACTGCGTTAATCAGGCCGCCTCCTATACAGCATCACATCAGCAGAACTGAGTACAACAGTCTCCATCCTATTATTAATTGAAGTGTACTGTTAAGAAATGGCTTATTAAGAACCAACAATGTCAATATTGATGCTATTCGCATACACATTTAACATGTTTAACTATTGTACATTAGCTTTGCTGTATGTCTGCTTTTTTATATATAATTGTTTTTTCCTGCATTATTTGCTTATTCTGTATTTATCCATTTATTCTGTATTTCCTTGTTTGTCTTTGTATTCTATATTAACCATGTTGTATTTACTTTTTGTACCATTATCCTAGGATGCCCACAAACACCAGGCAAAAGGGACTGCCAATGGAAAGTAGCCACTTAGCTACTCGGGTACATTTACATGTTTCGAATGTTGCTTAATGTACATTGTCCATTCCCAAGTAAACGTTGAAATAAATTCTATGATTATCTATTTTAATTCCTGTAAGTGTAGTGAAGCCTTATCAAATGTAAGATTCCCCTCACCGCTTACTGTGATCACAGTAAGCGGCTTGTTCATTTTTTTTTTAGAATTGGGTATTATGCAGTAAACATGGAAGAGTGTAACGGCAACATAAGAACAAATTTGGAATCTATACGTCTATTCATAACCGACAAATATAACACGTTAACTAGGAAAACAACCTCATTGGCATGTGTGTGGCTCTTAAAAGAGCCGTTTTGAGGGCAGTCGGGTTAAGGAGTCTTAAGCGCGCTCTCCGCGGATGCGGCGGGCCAGCTGGATGTCCTTGGGCATGATGGTGACCCTTTTGGCGTGGATGGCGCACAGATTGGTGTCCTCGAACAGACCGACCAAGTACGCCTCGCTGGCCTCCTGAAGAGCCATGACAGCGGAGCTCTGGAAACGCAGGTCGGTTTTAAAGTCCTGGGCTATCTCCCTCACCAGCCGCTGGAAGGGCAGTTTACGGATCAGCAGCTCTGTAGATTTCTGGTAGCGGCGGATCTCTCGAAGGGCCACAGTACCGGGTCTGTATCGGTGAGGCTTCTTCACGCCGCCGGTGGCCGGGGCGCTTTTCCGGGCCGCTTTTGTGGCCAGCTGCTTCCTGGGGGCTTTGCCGCCAGTGGACTTACGCGCTGTCTGCTTCGTTCTCGCCATCGTTAACAGCCCACTTCGCCGTAGTGACTGAAGATATACCGAGAGGCGAGTAAACCCATGTTTATATAGCCAGAGCCGAAGTCAAGTCACGCGCTGATTGGTCTCAACTACGGGCATGCGCACTTTGACAGATCTTAATTGGAGCGAAGAACCCTTGGAAAAACCCAACGAACATTCAAACTAAAGCCCCGCCTCCTTCACCGAGTCTGAACGGATGCGTACCAAATAAATTACAACAATTTATAATCTATCCATTATCCAAACCGCTTATCCAACTCTCGGGGTCGCTGGAGCCTATCCCAGCAGTCATTTGGCGGCAAGTGGGGCCGGGAAGACACCCTGGACAGGCCGCTAGGCCATCACAGGGCCAGCCATATACGTATATTACCTGACAGTAGGATAAGTGGTTTGGATAATGAATGGATATGACCTGGTTAGCATGTGAGCTTTTGTGTAGGTTGCCAACCAGTCGAAATCTTCTAATCTATTTTGCCCCTCTTGGGATCTTGACAAGTTGAATGCCTCAGGTAGTTGGATATTGAAGGTGGCTTTGATGGAGCACTTGGAGATGGCTAAGGAGGCTGCCATGCCGATGGCACTGCGTCATCCATGCCGCCTCGCTGCTGCTAACGCTAACACGCTTCGCCTGTCCCCGACCCTCGTTTTTTCTGCTCTCACTCACCCGTACTGCCGCACCACTTCTGACACACTATGTCGTGGTTTATATTAACAGATTCACCAAGGACGTAGGGATCTCATTAACGGCTTTACTCGAAATATGCATACAACTCTCGTGCAGCTCTTCAACCGCCTGTAGAAAATTAACTCTTCTTCTCCAGTGCATCTGTTGACCACGGCTCTGTAACCGAGCCTCCAGTGCCATCTACTGGACTACTGTCACAATTCACAACTACGTGTATTGCAATACACAATGTAGATATCCATAAGTGGCTGCCAAATTTAGTTGTGGCTTCTAATGTATATTAAACTTTGTTTACAGAAACGTTGTTGGGAGCAAAATAACCCAGCGAGACAGTACAAAAACCTTGTTCATGCTATTAATTACAAATACCTTGTTCATGCTATTAATTTACTTGAATCACTGGATTTTGCTTATTTGTTGAGCACTTTTCTAGTGTTTCTACCATTAACTGCTACGGTTCTGTAGAACTGTAAAAAAAAATTGGCTTATGATTTACTGTAATAGTCTCACTATGCCGATCTAACAAGAACATCGCTCCATCAGGGAAGTGTGTGGCTCTTAAAAGAGCCTTTGTGTTGTTGGATGGAAGGCTGTGTAGAATCACTTCTTGGCGGCCTTGTCGGTCTTCTTGGGCAGCAGAACCGCCTGGATATTGGGCAGCACGCCGCCCTGAGCGATGGTCACTCCGCCCAGCAGCTTGTTGAGCTCTTCGTCGTTGCGGACGGCCAGCTGGAGGTGACGTGGGATGATGCGGGTCTTCTTGTTGTCCCGGGCCGCGTTTCCGGCCAGCTCCAGAATCTCAGCGGTCAGATACTCCAACACAGCCGCCAGGTAGACCGGGGCGCCGGCACCCACACGCTCCGCATAGTTGCCTTTACGAAGGAGCCTGTGAACACGGCCAACAGGGAACTGGAGCCCGGCGCGGGAGGAGCGGGTCTTGGCCTTCGCCCTCGCCTTTCCTCCGGTCTTTCCTCTTCCGCTCATTGTTGACTTGCTGCTTTTCGCTATAATCTGAAAAATGAAGAGTAGCCCAGACAGCCAGTGGTATTTATACACAACTCCACGAAGCTGAAACACGGTCCAATCAGAGAACAGTCTTCAGTTGGTGAAATTGGAATGAGCTCTCCACCAATGAGCTTTCGAGATTCTCTTTTAAAAAAAAGAGCCTTGCGCTTGGACAAATCAGAGCTTGGTGTGGTTACCGCAACAGACTCGGCCTCTCGACCATCTTCACAACAGTGATAATATTAATATGGGTTTAACTGTACTTTTTTTGAATTAAAAATAAGTCTTGATATTCAATATAATCACTATTATTGTCTTTTCAAGCCTGTGTCAAGTTGGCTTACGGTTTATCGTCTTAAATCAAGTAAAATTCAAAACAAAAAGTTGATTCTAAAGGCGGTACCGTCCATCCTGCACGTTTAGATGATTTTTTGTTCATTAAATATGGATTTCATTAAAATACTGGAAGTTGCAAAAACCAGCATTAGTCCTGTATGACGGATCTCAAACAGGACCAAAGTACATGAGGTCAATTTACAGTGGAAAGACGGATGCCATTGTGACACTAAAGTCTAGCCACAGCCTTCGAGGGCTGCGCCTAATACTCATCGAATCTAGAATTACAGTACGTAACGATCGTCACGCTTTTTTCAAACTTAATCCTAAATTAGTTCAGCTCTGTCATAATAACACTAGACGGCGATACAAAATGTTTAAAAAGGTAACGTAAACTACATGTACATTAGTGAGCCATATTGTTAAACGTGCGACGAAATCTCATATTCCATCATCTCTGAAGGCCGAACCCAAGTGAAGAGATTATTCTATCATTGGGAGCGCTGACTGACGCATGGAGAGGCAGTTGACAAGACCATATTGGCTCGTAGTGAATTAGCCACCAGTTGAGTTTTATCCTGGAAGTCACTGTAGATTAGTAACAATAAGGGGACAGCTCCTTGATGAAATTGTGTTTGGCTCTTAAAAGAGCCGTTGGGTTGGGTCAGAGGAGACAGCTTATTTGGAGCTGGTGTACTTGGTGACGGCCTTGGTGCCCTCAGACACGGCGTGCTTGGCCAGCTCCCCGGGGAGCAGCAGGCGGACGGCGGTCTGGATCTCCCTCGAGGTGATGGTGGAGCGCTTGTTGTAATGCGCCAGGCGAGAAGCCTCGCCGGCGATGCGCTCGAAAATGTCGTTAACGAAGGAGTTCATGATGCCCATGGCCTTGGAAGAAATGCCGGTGTCTGGGTGGACCTGCTTCAGGACCTTGTACACGTAGATGGCGTAGCTCTCCTTCCTGGCCTTTCGGCGTTTCTTCCCTCCCTTGCCTGCTGCCTTGGTCACGGCTTTCTTGGAGCCCTTCTTGGGCGCCGACTTTGCGGGTTCAGGCATGGCGACAAGCTGAGTCCTCTCCTAAAGAATTGTGACGTCTAGCGGCTGCTGAAGAATTTAAACATATTTCATGCAAATTTTACTGTGTGGATCCTCTTGTCAGATTGGCCATGTGTGTCATCTGACTGAGCTGACTGTGCAGTACAGCCCCGGGAGGGAGAACCGCGAACGAGTTGGTTGAGCAGAACTGAGAAACTATAAGCTGTGTTTATATCGTGTATTATTGATCAAGAAGCAAGTCTAACATATGCAACCAACACGTGTTGTGATATTTCAACAGGAGTGATTCCCATTTCTTCCACTTTCATCGAAATGTGGGTGTTTTCAATAAAAACGGACACCCACATTTGCAGATGTGTTCATGTTTGCTGCAGTCGCTTCACCAATAGTGAAACACTACCAACACTATGTTAATGTATAACTATGATGTAACACCCTGTAGTTATACAAATGACCAATTTCTACCAAAGCTGTTTTAGACTAATCGGGCACATCTCTGTGGGAGATGAAATACCCACTAAGGAACTGATATTATTCAGTAAAACGTCAAGAGTAAGTATAAATCAAGGCAATGAAATGAATTTGAAAGTATTGTTTACAAGTTAAGTTGATATGGATGGATGGATGGGTGGAACGCTGTCCCTGTGATACAAGTGGATTTTAAAATCAAACACAACGCGTAGCTGTCTTATATTTAGGAACCAATCAAGAAAGTATATTTTGAGAAAGGCTGATACGCATTGAAGCGCTCCTCCGTCATACAAGTGAGAGTACTGAGGTCTAGGGACTGAGAAGATGGTACCCTTCGACAAAAAGCGAAGTGCTTCTGGAGAGACGCTCTTTCATGAAGTCGTGGTTGGCTCTTAAAAGAGCCTTTGTGTGGGGGGGGGGGTTGTGTAGGAGATTGAATGTTTACTTCTTTGCGGCAGCTCTCCTCGGCTTGGCCGTCTTGGGTTTAGCAACCTTCTTAGCCGCGGTCTTCTTGGGGGCAGCGGGCTTTTTCACCGCCTTCTTCGGGCTCTTGGCGGCCTTCTTGGGGCTCTTGGGCTTCTTGGCTGCCGCAGGCTTCTTGGCCTTCTTCGGGGACTTCTTGGCTGCGGGCTTCTTAGCCGCTGCCTTCTTGGCGGCTGCGGGTTTCTTGGCTTTAGCTGTCTTCTTGGCGGCTGCGGGTTTCTTGGCTTTAGCTGCCTTCTTGGCGGGCTTCTTGGCCACTTCAGCCTTCTTGTTTATCTTGAAGGAGCCGGAGGCGCCGGTACCTTTGACCTGGACCAAGGCGCCCTTCGTCACCAGGGTCTTGACGGCCACTTTGACGCGGGCCTTGTTCTTCTCCACGTCGTAGCCGCCGGCGACCAAAGTCTTCTTAAGCGCGGCCAAAGACACGCCGCTCCTCTCCTTGGAGGCCGACACGGCTTTTACGATGAGCTCCCCGACGCTGGGGCCACTCTTCTTGGGTCGGGGGGCTTTCTTCTTGGCCACTTTCGCCGGAGCGGCGGCTGGAGCGGGAGCGACTTCTGCCATTTAGTCTTCTTCGTCTGTTCGGAGGCGCAAACTGACAACTGTCTGACAGCAGACTGATGAACAAACAGGCGCGGTGGGTTGGGTCATATCCGTACTGTGAGAACCAGAGAGACTCAACCTCCCCAGTCTGACACGTCTGCAGCCGAAGAGCTGCCACACTTGTGTTTTCTCTCTCCGACAAAACACCGAAAATCACCTCCTCAAGTCAAAATATCACTTAAAATCAATATGAGTCATGTAGGAGACCCTTGGCACTTTATAATCAGCTCTGTTTGAGCGGAGCAGACGTTTCTGTTCTGTTTCGAGACAGTTGAAAGATCCTCCATACACTGCCAGCAACTGCAACGTGTCCTAAGATTTGTCTCCTAGAACATCCTGAAGGCGTCCACTTTTAATCATTAGCCGTTCAGCAGTCGACTGAGCTGTTTGACAAAGCCACACTAATAAAAGTTGTGGTGATTTGCTGAGCGTTTAGTTTTAAAATAGAGTTTTGCTCATGTGGTCAAACACACTCCTGCTGGCGGTGATCTGTGGCATGGTGTGGCTCAGCTGTGCAAGATGGAAAAGTGGCTGTAAACTTTTATTATTTAGTCAAACATAAATTTGTAGACTAAATAAATGTAGTCTACAAACCAGAGCATCTTCATAAAGCGGTCAACAGGCAATGCTCAAGTGAGCATTGATGACCAACTTTCCACAGAGACGGCAGTTTAATAATGCATTAAGAAACAGTTTTCTGGGGATCGTAGAAAGGGTTTTGCATTCGCAACGCGATGCTCCGGTGGCCCTCTCTGTTAGTCAAGGCTGGATTAATACCCCCAGGGGCAATTGGGCGATCAAGCGCATAGCCCCCCCCCACACACACACACATACACACACACCCCACTTTAATTATGTTGATATCCAGTCAAGCTGGCGTGTCAAATCCACCAGACCATAATCACACACCTATTGGTCCAAGGCTTGATAACCAGTCCAGCTGAGCAGGTATCCCTATACAGTTCCGTAGAACAAGTACTGCCACTTCACTCACAAATCACAAGACAAGGAAACAATGGATTAAATCATCCCAAACCAGTGTATGACTAAAGACTATGACAATATTTGTGTTTACTGAAAACCACCCAGGCTGACAGCACACTAGTTATTACAGAAACATAATAATGCGACTGACTAGGAAAAGGTTTACAACAACGCCACCCTAAGGTAAGCACACAGCATAGCTGAATGTAAGTTTCAAAATAAGGCTCACTAAGTGAGCTAAGTAACTTCACACTGAACTGCAAAAGCTAACATGTAGTGAACTTGACAGACCAACTCCAACACAACATAACAGCATCACACCACAGTAATACAATACACGTTATGCAAACAGCATATCAAATAAACTCATCCACAAACTATACAGCAACACACAATCACAACAGATACTGCTCAATGCACAGGGCATAATCAAAATGGATATCACCTTTAGACGTTTTTCTTTCTGGAGTTTTTCTGTGCAAACTCCGTGATCAAGTCCTCAAAAATATCTTGTATTATATTATTATGTATTATTATAAGAGCCTTTGGTATGTTTCTTGTATTTTTTTGTCCAAATTGTTTCTCCTTTTGTCATTTTTCTTTTTCCTCTTATATCTGTTATTATCATTACTTATTTCGGTTTTATTGTTTTTCGGAACTGTTCAGTGTTGAATGTTTTGTTTGTTAAAATTGAAAAATGGCAATAAAGCTTAAATCGTAAAAAAAAAAAACTCAGCTGCAACCGGCGGTAGCCTCTTCCAGGCTATCCTTACTGGTAGCTGGCTCGACCTCTTCTTCACCTTGCTTAGCTTTTCTGAAAGAGCCACTTATTAGTGAGACCTTTTTTATAGTGTCCACTTCCGCTGGGCTTTTGGTTAACGGGACTTAATATAGGACATAATTTGTTCTGTATTTTCGTACACATTTCATTTATACACTAGGTCTGCAAAGTGATGAGAACATTCTTGCTTTACTCCGTCTCTAACCGAATAAAGCAAGGCGGTGTCATTGCTTTACTGTTAAAAAAAAAGGCAGTCAAACTGATCGATCAGTTCTCTGCTAAAAAAAAGGCAGGTCAGTGTGACGTTCTTTGCCCTTAGCAAGACTTAGGTGAAGACAAGTGTAGTTACTCGTTATGCACCCATACCTCTAACCTCTCAACTGATAAATAGAATAAAGTGGAGGGAAAACCTCTTCACTGGCACGTTTGTGGCTCTTAAAAGAGCCGTTGTGGGTAGTCTGGCCAACGCACTTAAGCGCGCTCTCCGCGGATGCGGCGGGCCAGCTGGATGTCCTTGGGCATGATGGTGACCCTCTTGGCGTGGATGGCGCACAGGTTGGTGTCCTCGAACAGACCGACCAAGTACGCCTCGCTGGCCTCCTGAAGAGCCATGACAGCGGAGCTCTGGAAGCGCAGGTCGGTTTTAAAGTCCTGGGCTATCTCCCTCACCAGCCGCTGGAAGGGCAGTTTACGGATCAGCAGCTCGGTGGACTTCTGGTAGCGGCGGATTTCTCGGAGAGCCACGGTGCCGGGTCTATAGCGGTGAGGCTTCTTCACGCCGCCGGTGGCCGGGGCGCTTTTCCGGGCGGCCTTGGTCGCCAGCTGCTTCCTGGGGGCTTTGCCGCCGGTGGATTTACGCGCCGTCTGCTTCGTTCTTGCCATCGTGGATTAAACGCACTCGATCGTACTTAATCGAAGATTTACTCCGGCGCTTGTAACCCCGTATTTTATAGCCAGAGCGGGAGTCCAGTCACACGCTGATTGGTCTCAACCAGGGGCATGCGCACTTTGGCAGATCCTTATTGGAGGAAGAACGCTTTGAAAAAACCGCTAAACATTTAAACGAAAGCCCTCCTTCACGTCTGTCTCACAACCCGAGTCTGAACAGAAGCAAATTAAATGAAATTTCAAACATCTGATAATATATGTATAGATTATATTATTGATAAATTAATATTATAGATTATATGGTATAGTAGATTATATCAATATTTAAATTATGTGCTGATAGGCGTGTTTATGTGACTGATATCTTCCCAATAACGGTCATTGAATGCAAATTAAAAAAAATCAGATAGGCCTACCCCGAAGCACACATGTTCCCTAAGCCCAGCAAGGAGTAATAGAAGTCGAGCGTTTAGATTTAAGAAAAACACTCAATGTGACAAAAAAAACAAAATCAGAAAACTGGTCTTATAACAATCCTGACTGGTGAAATTGAGGGACAGATGTTGATGGAGGTTTACATGGGAGGAATGAATGAAGTGACCAGAATATATGTTACAGGCCGCTGCACGGATCCTAAAGTACCACTAATGACGGAACAGCTCCTTGATGAGGCTGTGTGTGGCTCTTAAAAGAGCCGTTGGGTTGGCGGTTGGGTCGGAGGAGACAGCTTTACTTGGAGCTGGTGTACTTGGTGACGGCCTTGGTGCCCTCAGACACGGCGTGCTTGGCCAGCTCCCCGGGGAGCAGCAGGCGGACGGCGGTCTGGATCTCCCTTGAGGTGATGGTGGAGCGCTTGTTGTAATGCGCCAGACGAGAAGCCTCGCCGGCGATGCGCTCAAAGATGTCGTTAACGAAGGAGTTCATGATGCCCATGGCCTTGGAAGAAATGCCGGTGTCTGGGTGGACCTGCTTCAGGACCTTGTACACGTAGATGGCGTAGCTCTCCTTCCTGGCCTTTCGGCGTTTCTTCCCTCCCTTGCCTGCTGCCTTGGTCACGGCTTTCTTGGAGCCCTTCTTGGGCGCCGATTTTGCGGGTTCAGGCATGGCGACAAGCTGATTCCTCTCCTAAAGAGTTGTAACGCCTAGCGGCTGCTGAAGAGTTTAAACATATTTCATGCAAATTTTACTGTGTGGATCCTCTTGTCAGATTGGCCATGTGTGTCATCTGACTGAGCATGCGCTGTGTAGTACAGCCCCGGGAGCGAGAACCGCGAACGAGTTGGTTGAGCGGAACTGAGAAACTATAAGCTGTGTTTATATCGTGTATTATTGATCAAGAAGCAAGTCTAATGTAATGAATGTCAAGACTGGTGGCTGTGGTGCTACTTATTTATTCATGGTGTTGATAACTGGTATTCCTGCCTTTTTTAGCCAATGCATGGAGTTTTTGTTCATCCTTACTTTGCATTTCACATTTTTGGCTATTGTATTGTACAATACCGTACAAGTTTGAAAACAGCTCTACTCATTTAGGACTGTTATTAAAACCCAAGGTTAAATTGAAATGTAGTACCTGCAAGTTGCATCACAAGGCTGTATTGTTATATCGATTCTTTGCCATTGTTCCTCATTAGCAATCACCAGGTGAGGCACATTATTAACCTAATTGCCAAACATCAGTTTTGGCGCCGACTTTGCGGGTTCAGGTATTGCGACAAGCTGAGTCCTCTCCCAAAGAATTGTGACCCCTACTGGCTGCTGAAGAATTTACAGCATATTTCATGCAGATTTTACTGTGTGGATCCACTTGTCACACTGGCCACATGTTGTCACCTGACTGAGCATGCGCGGTGTAACGCAGCTCTGCGCTCGATAACAGAGTATGAATTGTGAGGGGAAGTGGCCCTAAAGTCAGTCTATCATGAAAGCAAGTCTAACGTGCAAACAAGTGTTTTGCTATTTTAACAGGAGCGATCATATTAGGAGCGTTATCAATGACAGATTACGAATTGAGAACGAGACTAAAATGGACACGCTTGTTTCACAGTTAAAACAACAAATATATAAAAGTAATATTTTACAATAAAGAGGAGAGGGTATCACATTCACAACTTTGGAATTTAAATTTGATCCTCTTGATTTCCATCTCTTTCTCTTTCGACAGTCTGCTTGTCCTGCCTCATGACCCTGACACACACACACACACACACACACACACACACACACACACACACACACACACACACACACACACACACACACACATTACATACACTTGGGTTCTTTTCCACAGTTCTACCGCTGCACAGCTCATCTCCACTTATACCACATGTCCCCGAATCATGTCAACACACATGTGAGCTGTGTTCCCATTTCCATCAGTGTCTGCACTGAATGGGTTTGGGAACAAAATGCCTTTCTGGGTAACTGATATGATCTAACAATATTTTGTCAAGCAGGATTTCTGCACCATAACAGATCTTGTTGCACACATTTCTCCGCTATCCACCCTGAATGTTCAGCGACAACTCTTGTTAAGTTCCTTAAATCTAGAGATGACGTTGAAGTTGATTCTGATATGCAAAGCAGAGGAATTTCTCAAAAAGAAAAGAACAGAAAATTTAAGAACAAGAATGGAAAATGAGTTGAAGAAAACAGAAACAAACCCAGACCTTGACCCGACAACGTTATTTAAAATAGAAAATAAAGTAGACATGGAAAAAGAAAAATGGGAGGACACCGTAGCTAGAAGCGAGGAAAAATATAACATATAATCTGATGATGACTGACAAAACCTCTTTAAATCATTTTAAACACCTTTTCAACACTTGTGCAAAAAAACGAAAAACAAAACACATTTTCATTCCAAAACTTTGGGTGTGGGATGTTCAATAACCATTGCCAGCTGTTTTGAGGAGAATCATTTTGACAACACGATTTAAAATGATTTAAATTTTTATTTCAAAATGAAGCAATGATTCAGCGTCAATGAATACCATATCAATGTTCCGAGGCTATGATAAACTTCAGCATGATGTACAACTGATTTCATTTGACAATTTTTATTTTGCATGATATATATTTGGAGCGTAAAATGAAGAGATTGGCATTTTGCTCATCAAAGCAATGTTGTGAAAAATAAGTCAAAGCAAAGATCACATTGTATTTTAGAAAAAAAATCAAATATTTCAGTTACATTTTGAAGTCACAGTATAAAGATCATTACATAGAAATTGTTTATAATCATTTGTAAATGGCAATTTCCCAAAAAGCTTAATTTTGAATTCACTTAGTTTCTTTCAGCTGACAGTTGGTGCAGGTATGATTTAACAGAAATTATAGTTTCCAAAATCAAAATACATATGACTTATATCTTCAAAACTCATTACGTGAAACATCATTGTTTACTGGAACCTGGAAAAAAAAAGAATTGGTTAACTTGTACTCACTGACGTTTGGCCTTAATTGTTACATTTGTTCAGTTCAGGAAGCTTAGCTTTTGTTTCCTGCTCGAGCAGGAAACAAAACAAAACAGTTTTTTAGTGTTTCTCAAAACACTAAAAACTGTTTTTTATTGGGCCTGTCGGCCAGTTCAGGATTCATTTTTAGAAGAGATTGTTTTCTAAAAATGTTCAATAAAATTTTTTAGAAAACATGCATTTTGTATATTTATTTTAATTATGTCTAACTTCTTAATCTAATTTGCACTTTGAAAAACACCCATGAATTGTCTTGATGAATGCTCAAAAATCCAGGTAAGAAAATCAAAGAAAGTTGAATCTGTTCATCTGGACACAGCATTTATTGAGAGAAAGGGTGGGGATACCTGCAGTCAGTTGAGACCGAAGAGGTCACTTAGATGAGTGAAGCAATGTTTCTCTCAATAAACGCTGTGTCCAGATGAACTGTTTCACCTTTCTTTGATACCCATGAGTTGGCATACATTACATCTCAGACCATACATTCATTATCAAGTCCATCTTTAAAATGTTATGTTTTAAACAGGACTTGTATAGTCTTGTAGAATAAATGGCCATAAAAAATACAATGATGAATGAAAAAATGAAAACCACTAGAAGCACCAACTGTGCAAATGAGAAAAAAATACCTCTGATTTTCACCACCATTTATGAAATTATCTATCCATCCATCCATAATCTGAACCGCTTATCCTGTTCTCAGGGTCGCGGGGATGCTGGGGCCTATTTCAGCAGTCATTAGGCGGCAGGCGGGGAGACACACTGGACAGACCGCCAGACCATCACAGGGCCCACACACACACACACACACACACACACAAACACACACCTAGGGACAATTTAGTATGGCCAATTCACCTGACCTACATGTCTGGACTGTGGGAGGAAACCGCAGCCCCCAGAGGAAACCCATGCAGACACGGGGAGAACATGCAAACTCCACACAGAGGACGACCCGGGATTACTCCCAAGGTTGGACAACCCCGGGGCTCAAACCCAAGACCTTCTTGCTGTGAGGCGACCACACTAACCACTGCGCCACCGTGTTGCCTTTTATTAAATTATATTTTTCATTTTATTATTTTTACATGTATATTTTTCCTGCAATGTTTGACCTATTATCTTATTTGCTCTTAAATTGTTTTTGATTATTTATTTTATCGTTGCGTCTAAAGTACATTTAGACTTTTTTTTGATTGTTTTAATTTTTCTGTTTTGAATCATGTCTATAAAGGTTCTAAAAACATAGTTCATTACCATCATTGTTAAATTTGATGACAGTGTGGATGGCGTGAGAGTTAACAGGGGAAAACGGGTTGCAAATGCTGGCCTGTTTGCTGACGTGGTGGCCTTGAGGCCTCTTACCTTTTGGGTGAAGGACGTCGCACAGGCCACACACGAGTTTTCCGGGGTGGAGGGGCTGTCCAGTCGGAATGGTTCGAACAAACTGGAATCGACCCGGGCCGCCGCCACCGCGTCTTTGATGGCGAAGAACACCGAGCTGCCCAGAAACAGGCTGGGTTCTCCGACACCCTGCGGAACCAGCCGGAGAACATGGTTTGAATATAAGAGACGTGATCATGTGGCTGCAGTCAGAGCTAGGTAATACGTCGACATGATACGGATATCGTGATATGATGCTAGATATGGTGGATTTTGGTTGTGGTAATATCATTAAAATCACAATCAGAATCAGAATCGTGTTTCTTGGCCATGTAAGTCTGCATATACATGGAATTTGACTCCAGTTTCGTGGCTGTCTTAGTGCAGTTAACCTAGAATAACAACACTGCAACACAACAATCTTCAGATATATACACAAGGATTGACTATATACAGGCAAAATAAGAGGTGATATGATGCAGTGGTGCACAGAATATATTAGAGATGCTGAATAGATGTTAACAGGTTACTTACATACATGCCTGAGGTAGATGGGCATGACAGAGCATACCAGTATACATACAATGTACAGCACAGTGTATACAAAATGGTTAGATTTATTTGACAGTGTTAAGCATTCATTTGTATGACAGCCCACGGGAAGAAACTATTTTTATATCTGCTTGTTTTGGGGTACAGTGCTCTGCAGCGCCTACCAGAGGGGAGGAGTTGGAACAGGTTGTGACCAGGGTGTGATGGGTCTGCAGTGATGTTGCCTGCCTGTTGCCTGACTCTGGAGGTGTATAAGCCCTATAGACCTAATTTATTTCACCTAATACAATGAAATAAATTAATGTTGTAATTTCCTGGTCTTAAAGGCTGCATTACAGTAAAGTGATATAATTTTCTGAACTTATTCAACTTGTTTCAGCTGAGTGAAATGAATAACGAACATCTTTATCTGCTTGACCGTCATATACACATTACTAATGATCAATTCCCAACATTTGTTTGAGTGTAAATATCTTATACACCAATAATCATCCCCAAATATTGTCACATTATTGATATTGAGGTTGAAAATATTGTGATATTTGGTTATGTCAGTATTCCCACCCTATGTGAAGTGACACAACAGGAACTTTAACTGGACCGGGCCTTTGCGTGCCTTAAAGATTCTTATTTGAATGTTAACACTGAAATTGAAAAATCTATTTTCAATCATATTTCAATATTTGATAGTTATTTTAAATACCTATTCTAATTATCCTCATCAATTATTCACCGATATCAACTCCAACAACTCCTTCAGCTGATTAGCCATGATAAGAGAAGGGTGTATATGTCTCCGTATTAACAGAGGTTCAACAATTGACCTCTGACCTTTGAGGAGTAGATAGCATGAGGGTTGGTAGAGTTTGGGAGCAGATAGACGTTGAACTGCAGCGGCATGTCACACACAGCAGGAATATGATACTGGGAAGGACCCCAGGAGTAGAGTTTCCCTTTGGAAAAGTTCAGCTTCTCAGTGGTGTATAGACCCAGGCCCAGCATAAAGGCCCCTTCAATCTGACAAACAGAGAGAGAAAGACAATAAATTAGGTCAAAGAAAGAAGGGGGGGGTAAAGACAATTGAATGGAAACGACAACACATCAAAAATATTACCAAAACAAAAAAAATATGTACACATACTTGAAGTGGAAATGTTAACCTGTTGCTAAGAGATTTTGTACCAAAAGTGGTAGAAATAGAATTTTTAAAAATTCTCCATTGGAAAAACCCCTGTATTTTTTTGGATGCCCTCGACACATCCAACCAAATTTTATGTGGAATCCAACTTATGGAAAGGCACTTGCTTTGTTCAAAAGCTTGTTTTAGTTTTACTTAATCTACGACTACTACTACTACTACTACTACTACTACTTTCGGCTGTTCCCATTAGGGGTCGCCACAGTGGATCATCCGTTTCCATTTCTTCCTGTCTTCTGCATCTTCCTCTGTCACACCAGCCATCTGCATGTCCTCCCTCGCCACATCCATAAACCTCCTCTTTGGCCTTCCTCGCCTCCTCTTCCCTGGCAGCTCCATATTCAGCATCCTTCCCCCAATATACCCAGCATCTCTCCTCCACACATGTCCAAGCCATCTCAATCTCACCTCTCTTGCTTTGTGGTGGTCGTTGATAACCCGGGCCTCGATTGATCCGCTATGGAAATCTTATTTATGATCAGGATATTTGATTTGGCAAAGATTTTACGCCGTATGCCCTTCCTGACGCAACCTTCCCCATTTACCCGGGCTTGGGACCAGCACTAAGAATGCACTGGCTTGTGCATCCACAGCAGCTGGGTTTTTAGTTTTAGTTTTACTTAATATTTAGATGAAATCATGGCTGTCGTCTTATCTCACCTGGCCGATGTCCACAGAGGGATTAATGCTTCTGCCGATGTCGAGTACGAGGTCGGTCCTCAGCGTCTGAAAACAATAAAACAATATTAATTCACCTGGATGGTCTTAAAATTTAATCATTCACTCATTCTGTATATCCGCTTAATCCAATTCACTGCTGTGAAGGGCTAGAGTCTACCGCAGCATGCATTGGGGCACAAGGCTTGGTGACACCCTGGACAGGTCAACTGTGCATCACAAGGCCATACACCATTCATACCCATGGACAAATTAGTTTCCAATTCACCTCATACGCATTTCCACTAAGATGGATCCCACAGAGAACATGTAATCTTAATAGTGAAGTACAACACTGTTCTTCCTTAGGCAAATATTTTAGTATAATCTATATATTTTAGTTTAAAGCTCTTTTAGACAACCTCTAGACATCTTTTAAACAACTGTAGATGTGAGTCGCGCATGTGCAAGTGCAAGTGCAAATGGTTTACCCAGCTTTATTATATTATAAAAATAAAGACAGTGTTAGGGTTAGACCAAAATGGTCACATAGCAAACCTTTTTTTTTGGAAAGTGCAAGTTCATATTAGACTTGGTCAGATTCATACCTAGGAGGCTACATATCCACAGACTGACAGGCAACAAAATTTTAATGGGTAGATTTTTTAGCTTGAACGCTGCATATTAAAAACTTTTTTATATATATAATTTCCCATTCATTCGACTTGGGCGCTGTGCAAAAGTCTTATAATGGCAGGAAAAACACATTTCTTTTCTGTCAATGTGTTTGTATCTGTCCGCTGCTAATCTCACATACTACTGGCCCATCAGCCTAATAAGTTTTGTTCACAGATATGTTAACTTTGTAATAAAAAATCAGCATATGTCATAATGTCGGCATATCCTGAATTCAAATGAGGCCAAGGACAAGTTGTGCTCACATCTCATCTGTCATGTTTGTTTTGAAGCACCACATAGATGGGTCATCAGCCCATATAAGGTCATATCAGCTCAGTTATTATGACTTATCATACACATAAACTCCTCCTCTCTGGCTGGCACATTAGTAGATTAAAAGCATTGAGAGCTAGTATTTTGGAAGTCAAAAGGAAGTTGTGTACCATATAGTCTCCTGTGAGGCAGTCCAACTCCACCTCGCTGCAGCAAACTCCATAGGTGAAGTAGGGATATGGCTGACCCTCCATCTCGTCCCACTTCATGCAACTGTCAGGACCTCTGAAAAAAATAAATAAAAAAAACATTACCACTATTGACACCAATATGACTAAAACAAATAATGCTACACACTTACAGCACTATCACAACTGAATACTAAATAAGTATAGCTTCTACCTCACCTCTACTATTACTTTCGGCTGCTCTCGTTAGGGGTCGCCACAGCGGAAAATCCATTTCCATTTCTTACCTCTCCTCTACTATCTTCATAGCTATTATCTTGATATTGTCATTTAATTCGTTTTGTTTTTATTGCTTTTGCTCGGTGCCTCATGTTGTCAGACTCTTTTGTTGCACTCCTCTTTTTTGATTTTGTTCTGCTTTTCCACGATGTACCCTTGAGCTCCGGTTCAAAAACAGTTTACGAAGCTGTTTAACGGTGAAAAGAAAAACAGTCAAAAGAAACAACACACTAGAATAGGAAGGAGAATGAAATGATTAAAAAAAATCAAGACCTAAGCATCAATGAATAAAAATAAACTGAAAATAAGACGTTTCAAAAACGCAAAAAAATGTCTTTGTGCTACGAATGGTACAAACCATATTACAAAAATGTCTTAGTGTTTATGTATTCGGAAAGCTACTTTCTAAAACTTCTTTAAAAAATCACTATAAATAAATTCGAACTGAATTGAATAAAATAAATTCATTTCAAATAAGTATTTGGTTTAGTTAGGAGTTACTTGATCGGTCTGACTTCATTGTGAGTTGCTGTGGATAAAAGTGTCTACTAAATGAGAAAATTAAAAAAAAAATTTTTTTTTTGACATTAACATCTTACCTATGGTATCCAGTAGCTGATAAACTGATCTTCTGTTTATACGCGTCATCAATCTGAATTCACAGGGAAACAACGTTACATGCTTTTGTTGTGCTCATATATAGATTAACATCACAAACTGCAAGATAAATAGTGCGTGTGTCTGAGCAAACACCACTGTGTGTGTCTACATATCCTGTACGAGGCTGTTTACACCTGGCATTAACAGGCATCTTAAGTGATCTGGTCACAAGCGGGCAGCTCCAAGCACGTCGGTTCACACCTGGCACTAGAAGGCGTCTCCACACGCGTCTCCAGTGACCGCTTGTGATCGGATCGCACTTCCTCGCTCTATATCAGGGGTCCCCAATTACTTTTCATAGCGGGCCACTTTTAGGGCCACTTTTAAAACCACGGGCCACTCAACCTCCAGCAGCACGTTGTTCGTTAGTTTGTTTTGGTGTCGATAGGCATTATAATTTAAACAGAGATTTTTCATCTGTTTTTCGATATATTACGAGTCTTACTTTTACTAAGAAATACATTTTTTTTTTTTTGGTAGGGAAATAAAAAAAAATCCTGGCATTTCTCCAAAAATTCTCACGGACCATAAATCAACCCGTCACTGGCCGGACGTGGCCCGCGGGCCGCCTATTGGGGACCCCTGCTCTATATGCAAATAATAAACACGTACATCCCTGGGGTGGTGGCTTAGCCTCGGCTGCAAGTGGAGGGGCGCGGTTCATGGCGAGAAGGGGCGTGGCTCACTGAAAGAGGGGCGTTGCTTGTGGGAGAGCTGCGCACTGACCCGAGGGAAAGTCATTAATAAATAAAGCCTTTGTTAAGCACCTAAAACCGCGTCCACCTCCATCTCGAACCCTCCCCGTGGCACTGCTGTGTCACAGTCAGGTGAATAAACAGAAAGGTACAGAAACGCGAGAAGAGGCCTGGAAGCAACAGGCATTCAACAAAATTAGACGTCCTCGCTCACTCGAGCCTCATTTTGATGCGCCGTCAATTAGTATGACGCATGTCACATCTGGAAGTTATTACTGTCAATTATTCTACCAAATTATGTTGTTCTGCGAACTTCTAAATCATCCCATAACTGCACTTCTTCTCTTTTGTTTCCATCCCACTTTGTTGCGAAGCACAACAGGTTTTTAAAAAGCGCTGTGTAAATAAAGGTCATTATTCTGACGGTGCAGACCTGTATGAAAGCCTTCACACCCCAGACCTGGTACATTGCATTTAAGAAATCGTCTATTTTGGGTAAATAGTTTCACATTATTACAAAGACATGGACGCAGCAAATGCCAGATAGAGACAAATAATCTCATGAGGAAAATTAAGTGAGCGAATTAGCAGCGTCACGCTCCGATTGTTTGCCTTCTTCCATTTTGGGCTTAAAATCAGGAATCAAGAACACTTTCTTTGAAATATCGTCTCCCCCAGCCCAGCCCACAGCAGTGCAACACAAAGACAAAAACACATATCCATAAACTACAAGAACTTCAAGAACACACACACTAACTAACGCATGTATCTAAACTAACACATATATGCAAACTAAAATGTAAAAAAAAAAAAAATCACTGTCTAAGGGAACGAACACCAGACAGGATGACTGTCAGAACTGCCGGTCTGCATGGGCTAGCAGTTAGCTTAGCCTGCCTTGCTTCCAACAAAATACACAACAGAAGTGGAAAGTCATTCTTAAAACTCGTTACATGGAAAAATGTAAATGCATGAATACTAGAGTGTATAATTCTCGACCCGAACCCTGTCAGGTTCGACCTGATCATGCCAGTTCAGGCTCAGAGCGGGCTTGAGAGGGTCAGGCCCAGCGCTGCAGCGGATAAATGAACTTGAAGTTGAACGGGAATGTGCAAGCCGCCGGGTGCTCTTCCGGAGTTGTGGGTCTGATGTGTGTCAGAAATTAGATGACGTAAACAAAAAACAAAAAAATTACTCAACTAAACCCAGAGGAGGTTTTGGTCAGTTGACTAGGTGGTCCTTCAGCACAGGCTGGGACACATGTGCATCCCAGGCCACCTCTGAATGTGGCCTGAGTGACTAGGTCTCAAGACGCATTGAGGACGCATTGGGCGCATCCACACCTGTACTTAGAGCTGTCCACTTGTGATTGCATAACCCAAGATTCATGTTATTACCAGGTAGGAACAACCTCCATGTGACAGCCTGTATGTGTAAATGGGAACGCAAGAAAACACTAGCTGGGGCCACAGAACAGGTGAATGAATGATACAAGAATAAGGTGGACAGAGATTTATTTTCAAGAATCAAGAAGAACAGCAATGTCAGTCAACACAGAGACTCTGTGAAATCAAATTGTAATTAAACACAAACGTACCCATAACTCCCATGCGCTGTTGGGGCTCTGCTGTCTGATTGGCTCTAGCCTTCGGTACAGGGTCTGGCAGGCTAGCTGAGCAAGGCAAAAGAAAACTTACAATACCACATAACACTGACTCACTTCTACTGGTACAACCTGTGCTAGCATGCACAAATCTACCAGCGGTGTCTAATATTGGAGCTGGTCAATCGACATGACACATTATTTCACATGGATGATATCAAATGCAAGATTCACGATCAAATACACAAAAGGGGACTTCTACAAAGACCATGGAATTATGAGATTAATACATTTTAATTATACAGCTTTGCATCATTTCCACCCACACAAAATGCCACCTATCACATTGTGTGCCCATTACCAGTGATAACCAATGAACAGCTGGTAATGTGAAGAACTAAATTTTACCTTGACCGCCTCGCCATTTGCGTCAGTGCCAAACGAGGCAGCAGAGGGGCCGTCGTTGGGCACAGCGGCGGTGCTGGTCTCAGAAATGTGGACCTTAGAGAGAGGCACACCGAGCTCTTTGCTTGCCACCTACAAGGGATTGTGTTTGATTTAAGATGCAGTCTTTAAATATCCCATCAGGCGCCTAACTGTTCTGAGTAATTATGATCACACAATATATCACATAAAAGCCAAGCTGATCAGACAAAAGGACGAGTGCAACTGACAAAAACCAACTGAGTAAAACTGCAGCAAACAGCACCTGTTGCATTTTGGTGTGGATGCCCTGACCCATCTCTGCCCCGCAGTGGCTGACCAGAACCGAACCATCCTTATAAATGTGGACCAGAGCCCCAGCCTTTACATGCACACACATATGCACGCACGCACGCACACACACACATACATATATACACACACACACACACACACACAAAAAAACATCATCACCATTATTGTTCATTTACCATTAACATTAGTATCTGTATGCATTCATTCATTATCCAAACCGCTTATCCTTACTCAGAGTCATGGGGATGCTGGAGCCTATCCCAGCAGTCATTGGGCGGCAGGTGGAGAGACACCCTGGACAGGCCCCCGGGCCGTCACAGGGCCGACACAGACACGCACACATTCACACCTAGGGACAATTTAGTATGGCCGATTCACCTGACCTACATGTCTTTGGACTGTGAGAGGAAACCGGGGCACCTGGAGGAAACCCACACAAACACGGAGAGAACACGCAAACTCCACACAGAGGACGACCCCGGACGACCCCCCAAGGTTGGACTACCCAGGGACTCAAACCCAGGAGGACCTTCTTGCTGTGAGGTGACAATTCAATTCAATTCGATTCAATTCAGCGCTACCCACTGCACCACCGGGCTGCCCATCTTTATTAAAGATATTTATTAATATGAATTAATTTATTTCATATTTATTTATTTATTAATATTTACTAATTTATATTTAACTATTTTATTTTATTCATATTTATTAAATTATTTCCATATTTATTAATAGTATCTTTATCAAAAACATAATAAACGGGAACAGAGAGATTTAAAAAAAGAGAGAAACGGAGGAGGGTGATAAAGGTAGGTGAATTAAGAAAATGGATGGAACATAAAACACAAACAAACAAATATTACAACTGTGCCCAGTAGTTATTTTAGTAGAGTCAGGTATGACAACATATACCTGGTTGAAGAAGCAAACCCAGCCACTGAGGATGCACAAGCCAGTGCATTCTTAGTGCCGGTCCCAAGCCCGTATAAATGGGGAAGGTTGCGTCAGGAAGGGCATCTGGCATAAAACCTTTGCCAAATCAAATACGCAGATCATAAATAAGATTTCCATACTGGATCGGTCGAGGCCCAGATTACCAACAACCACCACCGGTACTGTTAACCAGCAGGGTGCCGGGGGAAACTACGCTACTGTTGGGCGAGGGTGAAGGAGAGGGGGGAGGCATGTCCAGAGGCAGCGAGAGAGGAGGAAGGGTAGGAGTGTGGAGGTGAGAGTCGGAACTTTGAATGTTTGCATTATGACTGGTAAAGGGAGAGAGCTGGCTGATATGACGGAAAGAAGAAAGGTAGGCATACTGTGTGCAAGAGACCAGGTGGAAGGGGAGTAAGGCCAGGAGAATCAGAGGTGGGTTCAACTCTTCTACCATGGTGCAAATGGGAGGAGAAATGGGGTAGGGGTAATTTCAAAGGAAGAGTATGTCAAGAGCGTGCTGGAGGTGAAGAGAGTGTCAGACAGAGTGATGAGTATGAAGCTGGAAATCGAAGGTGTATTGCTGAATGTTATCAGCGCATATGCCCTGCGAGTTGGGTGTGAGATGGAAGAGAAAGAAGAATTCTGGAGTGAGTTGGATGATGTGGTGGAGAGTGTACCCAAGGAGGAGAGAGTGGTGATTGGAGCGGACTTCAGTGGATATGTTGGTGAAGGGAACAGATGTGATGAGCAGGTGATGGGTAGGTATGGTGCCACGGAGAGAAACGTGGAAGGACAGATGGTGGTGGCAGTGTTAATTTTGTCAACGAAAAATTATGAAAAAAAAATTTCCTTGGCGACCTTTTATTTCATGACTTAATTGTGACGACGTAAATGAAAAAATACTTTTCAATATAAATTACGACAAAGTCTTAAATCATCGTGCACTGATGAGAAAAAAACAGACAAAATTCCATGCCCTCTTTCAGCAGACAAGAGAGAACCTAGTTTACGCTGTACAGTTCAAAACATTGATTGTTTTCTTGTTAACCAATAGGCCCTTTTCACATGACGTCAGAGAACTTCTGTTCTGATTCCTTGCAGGGTATGCTAACTTCCGGACGAACTATGGAGTTTACACAGTTGCTCACAAACCTGCCTGAAATACGGCTAGTTGATGTACCATGGCTTGCCGAAACATTTGCATTAACCAAACGCTCCAAACTCGACAAAGGCAACAAATTCTTCATCGAACGGTACCCGTTTGATTATGCTAAATAACTTATGTTAAACGCAATAACTTTAAATCCATTCCATTTTCTGAGCCGCTTATCCTGCTCTCAGGGTCGCAGGGGATGCTGGAGCCTAACCCAGCAGTCATTGGGCGGCAGGCAGGGAGACACCCTGGACAGGCCGCCAGACTGTCACACAGGGCCGACATACACACACAAACACACACACAAACACACACACACACACACACACACACACATTCATACCTAGGGACAATTTAGTATGGCCGATTCACCTGACCTACATGTCTTTGGACTGTGGAAGGAAACCACAGCCCCCGGAGGAAACCCACGCAGACACAGGGAGAACATGCAAACGCCACACAGGATGACCCGGGATGACCCCCAAAGTTGGACTACCACGGGGCGCGAACCCAAGACCTTCTTACTGTGAAGTGACCGCGCTAACCACTGCACCACCGTGCCGTCTACTTTAAATCATAGTCAGAAAAAAAAGCGAGATCCTGAGAGAGAGAGAGATCTTGAGAGAGAGAGAGAGACTGAGAGAGATCCTGAATTCAACTAAATAACTTATGGAAAGATCGCCCCATCTGAACCAATCTGAAAATGAAGATACTACAAACAGTCATATGGCCAGTCATGATATACGGACGTGAAGGATGGACTTTGCCTAAAATAGATGAAAAGAAAATCAATGCTGCTGAAATGTGGTTTGGCCACCGTTTGCTGAAAATAGGTTGGATAGAAAAACAAACAAATGGAAGTGTGCTATAGCAACTTGGAACAGATATGATCCTTCTGTCGACCATTCAGAGACGAAAACTAAAATATTTCAGGCATGCTATGTGTCATAAGACTTGCAGTGTTATGAAAAATAGATAGATAGATAGATAGATAGATAGATAGATAGATAGATAGATAGATAGATAGATAGATAGATAGATAGATAGATAGATAGATAGATAGATAGATAGATAGATAGACAGACAGACAGACAGACAGACAGACAGACAGACAGACAGACAGACAGACAGACAGACAGACAGACAGACAGACAGATAGATAGATAGAAAAAAATTACTTTAAAGAAAGACAGACAGACAGACAGACAGACAGACAGACAGACATAATCATAGTCATAATCATATGACTATGATTAGCTAGTCTTAACGTTAAGATAGATAGATAGATAGATAGATAGATAGATAGATAGATAGATAGATAGATAGATAGATAGATAGATAGATAGATAGATAGATAGATAGATAGACAGATAGAAAAAAATACTTTAAAGAAAGACAGACAGAGAGACAGACAGACAGAATCATAGTCATAATCATATGACTATGATTAGCTAGTCTTAACGTTACCTTTTGAAATTACTTCAGGCTGAGAATTCCTGCATTTTCAGAAGTTGTCTCTTACATCCATGAGTCGTCTACAGTGCAAAAGGAAGTGAAGATAACCTGCTTCGCGGAAAGGCGTAAGTTAATTGACGTCATTGTGAAAAGAACCTATCACTTGCACGCATGAATCTGCAAGTCCAAGAGCAAATTCTCATTGCCTTCATGCGTCCTTCTCATTGGATGGGTTGTCCCTCCTCAGTTCATGCCCGTGCAAATGCTAGCTAGGTCATGAGAGAATCTGGAGAATGTGAATCTGAGCGTAAACTGTTATACTGTCTATGGCGTAAACGGCATGGTAAACTGCCTTTGGCTGCGTTATGAGTTTCTCAACACAAGCGAGTGGGACCACCATTCAGGTCGGAAGAAAGAAGAGAGAGGACCTATGGGTACATTTCACCTACTGTCATACTGAAAAAAAGACAAAGTGCGTTGTTCCCAAAGAGAATGGAGAGCTGTGTGGCTATACCATGGGCAGAAAAAATACCACCAACCTCAAACGTCATTTGAAGACATGCCACCCTGCAGTATCTGCCAAGGTAATTATGTAACGTATATTTGATTGGATAACAGTAGGTAAATGAAACGTTAGTTACGTGTCCTTCGGAAGCAGTGACACTCGGTTCATAGAGCCGCTAACTTCACTCCGTTTAGCCATACCTAGCCCATTTTCATGAGCTAGGTAACATTACAGTTAACATCAGTCACTGCTCTCTTGGTACTTGCAGGATGGTCCATGTAACTAAGTGGAAGTGTTGAAGTGTACCAATGCACGAGAGCCATTTATGTTTATTCCATTTAGGACTAAATTCAGTGTTGGTATAGCTCAAAGTTCTTTGTGGATTCAGCGCGCTGTAGCAATGAGCTTGCAAGCATGTAAAACATTGACTAAAATTAGACTACAATTAAAATAGAGGTCCACTGATGACATCTTGACTAAAACAAAGCAAAACAACAAGACTAAAATGTGACTTTAAACCTACTACAATTTCCAGTAAGCGACTAAGACTAAAACTTAATTTAAAAATCTTATCAAAAATAACATTGGGTGATGGATTTTGCGAAAAGGATGGAAATGGCTGTGGTGAATACATATGTCAAGAAGAGGGAGGAACACAGGGTGACATACAAGAGTGGAGGAAAGTGCACACAGGTGGACTATCTCTTATGTAGAAGGCGCGATCTAAAAGGGATTGGAGACTGCAAGGTGGTGACAGGGGAGCACGCAGCTGGGCAGCATCGGACGGTGGAATGTAGGATGACTTTGGAGACCAAGAAGAGGAAGCGAGTGAAGGCAGAGCCGAAGATCAAATGGTGGAAGTTGAAGAAGGAAGACTGTTGTGTGGAGTTCAGGGAGGAGTTAAGACAGCCACTGGGTGGTAGTGAAGAGTTGCCGGATGGCTGGGCAGGCACTGCAGAAATAGTGAGGGAGACAGCTAGGAAGGTACTTGGCGTGTCATCAGGACAGAGGAAGGAAGACAAGGAGACTTGGTGGTGGAATGAGGAAGTACAGCAAATTATACAGAGGAAGAGGGTGGTAAAGATGAAGTGGGATAGTCAGAGAGATAAAGAAAGTAGACAGGAGTACAAGGAGACGCAGCATAAAGTGAAGAGAGAGGTGGCAAAGGAAAAGGCGTATGGTGAGTTGTATCAGAGGTTAGACACTAAGGAAGGAGAAAACAACGTGTACCGATTGGCTAAACAGAGGGACAAAGCTGGGAAGGATGTGCAGCAAGTTAGGGCGATCAAGGATAGAGATAGAAATGTGCTGACAAGCAAGGAGAGTGTGCTGAGAAGGTGGAAGGAGTACTTTGAGGGGCTGATGAATGAAGAAAATGAGAGAGAGAGAGAAGGTTGGATGATGAATCAGGAAGTGCAGTGGATTAGAAAGGAGGAAGTGAAGGCAGCTTTGAAGAGGATGAAGAGTGGAAAGGCAGTTGATCCTGATGACATACCCGTGGAGACATGGAGATGTTTAGGAGAGATGGCAGTGGGATTTTTAACTAGATTGTTTAACACAGTCTTGGAAAGCGAGAGGATGCCTGAGGAGTGGAGAAGAAGCACACTGGTACCGATTTTCAAGAACAAGGGTGATGTACAGAACTGTATATGTTACTCTTCTCCATATCTCCATGCTGTGGCTCATCAACTTTATACCAAAAGAGGTATAAAGTTGATCAGCCATAGCATGAAGACATGGGGAAGAGTAATAGAAGCTAGGTTAAGAGTAGAGGTGATGATTAGCAAGCAGCAGTATGGTTTTGTGCCATGAAAGAGCACCACAGATGTGACGTTTGCTTTGAGAATGTTGATGGAAAAGTATAGAGAAGACCAGAAGGAGTTAGATTGTGCCTTTGTAGATTTAGAGAAAACATACAACAGGGTGCCAAGAGAGGAGGTGTGGTATTGTTTGAGGAAGTCGGGAGTTGCAGAGAAGTATGTAGGAGTGGTGCAGGATATGTATGAGGGAAGTGTGACAATGGTGAGGTATGCAGTTGGAATGACAGATGGGTTCAAGGTGGAGGTGGGATTACATCAAGGATCGGCTCTGAGCCCTTTCTTGTTTGCAGTGGTGATAGACAGGTTGATGGACGAGATCAGGCAGAAGTCTCCGTGGACTGTGATGTTTGCAGATGAAATTGTGATCTGTAGCAAGAGTAGGGTGCATGTTGAGGAGAGTCTGGAGAGGTGGAGGTATGCACTGGAGAGAAGAGGAATGAAAGTCAGTAGGAGCAAGACGGAATACATATGTGTGAATGAGAGGGAGGACAGCGGAATGGTGAGGATGGAAGGAGTAGATGTAATGAAGGCATATGAGTTTAAATACTTGGGGTCAACTGTTCAAAGTAATGGAGAGTGCAGAAGAGAGGTGAAGAAGAGAGTGCAGGCAGGGTGGAGTGGGTGGAGAAGAGTGTCAGGAGTGATTTGTGACAGAAGGGTACCAGCAAGAGCTAAAGGGAAGGTTTACAAGACGGTTGTGAGACCAGCTATGTTATATGGTTTAGAGACAGTGGCACTGTTGGCAGAGTTGAAGATGCTAAGATTTTCATTGGGTGTGATGAAGAAGGACACGATTAGGAACGAGTATATTAGAGGGACCGCTCAGGTTGGATGGTTTGGAGACAAAGCAAGAGAGGCAAGATTGAGATGGCTTGGACATGTGTGGAGGAGAGATGCTGGGTATATTGGGAGAAAGATGCTGAATATGGAGCTGCCAGGAAAGAGGAAAACAGGAAGGCCAAAGAGGAGGTTTATGGATGTGGTGAGGGAAGACATGCAGGTGGCTGGTGTGACAGAGGAAGATGCAGAGGACAGGAAGAAATGGAAACGGATGATCTGCTGTGGCGACCCCTAACGGGAGCAGCCGAAAGCAGTAGTAGTAGACCTGGTTGAGGAAGCTCTCTGAGAAGCCAACACCAAACTTGATAGGGATCAGCGAAATGCCTTTTTTCTTCCAACGGTTCCGCTGGTTGAACAGGCTGACCTCCCAGCATCGGGACCTGAAGTTGGACCTCTTTTTGCACTCCTCCCAACAAAGCTGCAGGTTCTCCGAGTCGAATGGAAACTTGTAGTGAGTTAGAGATGGCCCATTGTACATGTTAATCTCACGGATCTAGTGAGGGATTTCAAAAGAGGGAATAATAAAATGTTAACATGCTGAAAAATTCAAAAATAGTCCCTGTGTGGACCAATATAGATATAGGAGGAAGGGCAGTTATTTCTGCTGCATTACCGATTAAAAGTGCTTGATGCTCCATTATATATTAGTTGAATCCAACATTGCTATGGAACTTTTAAATTATCATTTATATCTGCTGTATCTATCGAACCTCTCATATCTATTTTATTTATCAGATCTATCTATCATACCTATCATTTATATTGTGTCTATCAGAAATAATATCTATCTATTTGGATATCTACCTATCTGTCATATCACTCTTATCGATTCATCTATCCTTCCAATTTTTTTTTGTTGGGATTTTTCCCTTTTTCCTCCCTAATTGTATCCGGCCAATTACCCCACTCTTCCAAGGCATCCTGGTCACTGCTCCACCCCCTCTTTAGATCCGGGGAGGGTTGCAGACTACCACGTGCCTCTTCCGATACATGTGGAGTCGCCAGCCGCTTCTTTTCACCTGACAGTGAGGAGTTTCACCAGGAGGATGTAGCACACGGGAGGATCAAGCTATTCCCCCCAGTTCCCTCTCCCCCCCGAACAGGTACCCTGACCGACCAGAGGAGGCGCTAGTGCAGCGACCAGAATACATACGCACATCCAGCTTCCCACCCGCAGACACGGCCAATTGTGTCTGTGGGGACGCCCAACCAAACTGGAGGTGACACGGGAATTCAAACCGGCGATCCCGTGTTGGCAGGCAACGGAATAGACCGCTACACTACCCGGACGCCCCCATCCAATGTTTATTTGCCCAGGTAGAGTCAACTAAAAACAAATTATGATGATGAAAGGCATTCTTCTCTGATCTGAAAGGACAAAGGTGGATAATAAACAGACAATTTAAAAACTAGCCTGCAAAACTGTTATTAGTGACCCTAAAAGGTTGAGCTCTGACCTGGTCAGCAGGGCGACCCAGCTTACAGGCCACATCGCTGATCATGTTCTCTATGACCAGGATGCCCTGGGGCACACCGAAGCCCCTGCAGGACGTGTTGGAGGGCATGTTGGTCTTGTAGGCCGAGCCGCTCGCTCGCAGGTTGGGTATATTGTAGGCATTGTCGCAATGACAAATCATCTTCTCGATCACCTAAAGAAGAAGAAACAAATGAGGTCACATTTTATATCAGAGGTGTTCAGCACTGGCCCACAGAGACCTACAGGCAAGGCTTTATGTCTTACTAAAATGAGATATGTTGTGCTTTAAAAAATAAATCATATCCCTCATTGTGAGACATAAACCTGAGAAAAGAGATTCAATGCTGACTCAGAAGCAATTACATGAAATGTTGACAATAATAGAATTGTACTCACAGCAGGGGACTCATCCACAGTGTTGCCAGCATTGGCGCAATACTCAACTTCTGCAGCCAAAATCTTTCCATTATCCATATACCCAACCTGGAAAAGAGAACAGTAACGTGTCAGCATAGTGAGTGGTTACCACACTGGTCAAGAGATGCAGGTGTGTCACATGAAGCAGGATTTTGAAGTGTTTTTATAATTGAAAAGAGAGTTGCTATCAAATGTCTGTCACACTGTTCACAGGTGAGCCAAATGTTAGCTTATCATGTGTATATATTGTAGCGTGCACGGATAAGAAGACACGCTGGCCGCTGGCTGGCGGATCTGACCCTTTAGTCTAGCGGTTAGCGATGTCTCCTGCGGTGCGGGCGATACGGGTTCGCTTCCTGGCCGCGGCAGTTCCTGTGGTTGCGTTGTCCCCCGAATTCGCTACTATAAATATATATATATATATATATATATATATATATATATATATATATATATATATATATATAAAACTCAAGAGCTAATAAGTGTTCATTTGTGAAGATTATCTCATAAAAACATCTAAATCTTAAGGTTGTGATGACTACTGACCTTATTTGAGGCTTTTAACTAAAATTCCATTCATTTTTCCTTAGAGACAAAGCCAAAAAAACCATCTGGAACAGACTTTCCGATCCCTGATCACACTATAGAATCTAATATGAATGTCTTGTCTACCTGGAGCTCCCCAGTCTAGTTAGATGTACCTTGTATTTGCCAATGACAGGGTGTCGGCCTCCTGTGATTAGCATATCCTCGCCTCTTGTCAGAACACATCGCACCGCCCGCTTAGTCCTAGATGGAAAAGAGGGAATTATTCCCGGTCCTTAATTTTATACTATCTAGTTAATTCCTCCTTTATGAAATCACTGTTTTTCCAAACACATCAAGCATGTTTCCTTGCCCTAAGGAGTTGTTCTTGGTGTTTTGTATGTTATTGTCAACAACTTTTATGGAAAAACAGCTACAGCAATGGGCATGACGTTTTTCGGAAAGGTGGGCAGTAGGGCTGCACAATATATCGAAAATGTACCTTCATCGCGACATCAACATGCGCGATATACATATCGCAAAAGATTGCTTGAACTGCGATAAATGGTATATGCAGTTTGTGTTGACTTTGGCGCCCCCTTCTGGAAAAAGGCGGTAGTGTCACTTGGCTGACTCCGCCTCAGTAACAACAAAATATAATGCAAAAAATAAAATTCTAACATTAGTTACTCACTCTGCAAAACTGGTAAGGCATCGGTTTTAAACTGAAACCGTGACATAATCATTTATAGTATAAACTCCTAGTAGCTGCTATATCTAAATAGGCCTACATGTTGTGTTAAAGTGATGAAGAACTGTATTGCCATGCAACGAAGTTGGTGGTATTTGTTCATTGTCAATATAGCGGCTATAGCCAGGTGCATTTTTTTTTCTTCAATAAAACCATGTTGCTGTAATGGAAGTAATGCATTTCTTTTCTTTTTTTTTATACATTTATTTCTAGTTTTTCCCCTTATCTCTCTCGAATAACCCGATGGCATATGGCCGGAACTCTTGTCGAATAACTCCCCTGGCTCACGTTTCCACAGGAAGGAGTTAGGCGTAACACCAGCTTCCTTCAAACTCGTGTCGGCTGCTCTCGCTATTTTACACGCTGCAGCCTCGCATGGATTGCGTCACCTTCAGGCCGCGAAGGAGGCGTAGGCAGAATGCTTTCGGTTGCTTGGCTGCAGGCGCCCGGATGGGCCAGAGGGGTCGCTGGAGAACGACGAGTCCCCGAACACTACACCGATCTACCCCTACTATCCCTCGGGTAAGGGTGGCCTAATGAAGGCCTGACCCCGTGGACGCTCTGGCCGAGACCGGTTACGGCGAGTCTGGGATACGAACCTGATTTCATTTTGTTATTCAATGTGTATAGGCTGCTCATTGTCTGGGGTCTATGTTAGCAGCAAACCTAAAACAGAAAGATATTAAAACTGTGTATTTCAATAGTTGTTTATTTCATCGCGAGTCATATCGCCATCGCAATATTCAACAACGTTATCACATATCGTATATTTCCTAATACCGTGCAGCCCTAGTGGGCAGTAACCCGATTACATTTTTGAGGTAGTTGGGTCAAGATCACAAAATCATTTGGTGGAAACGCTGTCAAAAAATGATTGCTCACACCGTTAAAATGACAAAATGCTGAAACTTCTAGTTCAAATATTTTTTGCTATCTATGGAAACAACAAGAAATATATATTGTTTTGAATATCAGTGGTGGTCAAAGCTCAAGGGGCAGGATTTGTTGTGCCTAGCATTATTTGTTGTTAATTGGATTTTATTCATGATTTTTTTCCCCATTTTCTATAAAAGGCTATGAATTATATTTACTATTTCAGAAAAAAAGTCGGTAATTTCTCTAAATGCCATAAAATTTAATTCAGGTACAGCTTGAAATTTTTGACCGGAGGCATCTGGGTAGTGTAGCTGTCTATTCTGTTGCCTACCAACACGGGGATCACCAGTTCGAATCCCCGTATTGCCTCCAGCTTGGTCGGGCATCCCTACAAACACAGTTGGCCGCGTCTGTGTGTGGGAAGCCGGATGTGGGTATGTGTCCTGGTCGCTGCACTAGCGCCTCCTCTGGTCAGTTGGGGCGCCTGTTCAGGGGGGAGGGGGAACTGGGGGG
Source organism: Lampris incognitus (assembly GCF_029633865.1). Lineage (NCBI taxonomy): Eukaryota > Metazoa > Chordata > Actinopteri > Lampriformes > Lampridae > Lampris > Lampris incognitus. The sequence continues at coordinate 7,747,754 of NC_079231.1, read as the reverse complement.
AATAGCCTGATCCTCCTACATGTTACGTCCCCCTGGCGAAACTCCCCACTGTCAAGTGAAAAGAAGCAACTGGCGGCTCCACATGTATCGGAGGAGGCATGTGGTAGTCTGCAGCCCTCCCCGGATCGGCAGAGGGGGTGGAGCAGAGACCAGGGCGGCTCAGAAGAATGGCGTAATTGGCCAAGTACAATTGTGGAGAAAAAAGGGGGACATTTAAAAAAAAAACTTTTTTTTTTGACAGGGACGTACTTCCAGGCAGCCACAGCAGTGATACAAGCCAGGATGGTTGTTTTGGTTAACTTCCCTCCAAAAGCCCCGCCCATCCTTTTCACGTGACAGGTAACCCTGTTTAACGGGATGTCCAGCGTCTCTGCTACTGCCTGCTACAGACCAAACAATGAGCCAAAGAGGATGTAAAAGGTTATGATGCTGTTAAATGATATACAGATAAATATAATGCATCACTTTATATGCACCAACAAGACTTACAAAAAATGCACAATAACAGTTATGCCAAACCAGAAGTCTAGCAGAGGTGAAAACTGGCAAAATCATTAAGTGTAATCTATCTCTAATGGGTGAATTTTATCTCGCAGCATCTCAACACATCAAAAGAGAATTATGGTGTTCATTTTAATTTTACACAGTGGGACTTTAAATGTAGATATTTTTATATATAATGCACTTTTTCAGACTTTATAATGACCCATGGTAACAGTGTGTATGTACTCAAACACTTACTCAAAAGTCTCCACATAGTATTTAATGGTTCCTAACACACATGACAAAAATATCAGTGTTGCGACAGAGAGGATGTTGTGGTTTACCTGGGTAAGTGATGGCCACTGACAGGAAATGAAAACATTGAATTCTCTCTCTTCTCCTACAGGTACCACCAGCATGCTCTGGGTCTCCATGTAGAAATGGTCCTGGCCACCAATTCGAATCTCCCCTATGGAGACAAACAGGACCACATAGAGAGGATGGCACTGGGTTTAAATGGGACCAGGTTATGTTTTATGATACACTTCATTGGTGACTAATCAACAAAATAGTTTGATTCTTTATACTCTTTTCTCTGGACCTCCTACACAGAAAGTTCAGAGGTCAAATACAGAACAGAGGCAGTGGAGCTGGTAAGCAGTCTTGCTCATGGGCACTTCAGGAGGGCAAAAATTGTTGGTTTGTCACTTAATTCCCCCATTGCCCCATTTTTTCAAAAATGATCGCATCAGTGTTTTCTAAATGCTTAATAAGTTTTTGTTTTCTTCAATAGTTTCTTGCTAGCATTATAATTCACCTATCCTGCATGAATTTGGTTACAAGGATGAAAGCCAGATATTGGAAACAATATTGGCGATTGAAATGCCTAGTTCATGATATCAACAACTCAACTTACTAGTAAGACACATTGCTGCTGGTGATCTACCAAATTTGCACTTCCACTATTTACAGATACAAAATGCATTGTTTATTATTATTCAGTGCTCTTAGATGCCTTGCAGATTAACACAGGTATATTAGGGGTCGACCAATTATCGGCTAGCCATTTATCGGATCCGATATTCAGCATTTTTACAATTATTGGAATAAATTTTTTATCTGATTGTCGATAAAATAAATTAATTTAGAAATGTGCTACTTTGGCTCTGATGCAGCTGCCTGTCTGTAGTCATCAGCCTGTGGTCTCAAGTAATGCCCCGTCCACAGCACTATCAACACTGAGGGTTACTACGCCACCGACGGGCACAGAGGAATGTATTTGCATTTATTTATTAAAATGTTCAGTTAACTTGATAAAAAAATGCTGCTGGGGGCTGCCTGCACGTTTTGTTTTAAGATACTGTTGAAACATTCTCTTTTAATTAAACATATGCTTAAAGGCATTTCAGTGAAATTTTGTGTGGGAGTTTGTGTTATTAGAAGTATTGACACAGATTTTCATCTTTAGTCCAAATGTCGGTTCCTAATATTGGTTATCGGTCTACTTGAATCGGTACTGGCCCTGAAAAACCCTATTGGTTGACCCCCTAGCTTGTGTGTGTGGGTGTGGGTGTGTGTGCATACATATATATATATATATATATATATATATATATATATATATATATATATATTTCTAACTACTGACTCTTGGTTGTCACTCTGGATAAACGTATCTGCTAAATGGATAAAAATCTAAAATGTAAAAAAAAAAGTATTCTCTCCCACATGAAAGTGTGCTGGTTATGTAATTTAGGAACGTGCTGATTTATGAGACACGCCATGGTAAAAAAAAAACTATTAGCTTTATTTTGCAGTTAGCTAAGGGACCGATCGGAAAGTTTCCCTTCACACACACGCCATCATGATGTGCAGGACTAAAACCCAGATGTAGTGCTGCATCCAGGTGGCGCTAAAGGTGTTTGTTGTTTTTATGCTTCCTGACTTAGATCACAATTTACATCACACATAACCATAAGACCATGCATACCCTGATGGTGAAACTCACCACCGATAAATTGAGTTATCATACTATATTTGTATTTATGTTAATAGTTCTAATTCATATTTAGGTTTTATGAAAAACAGACATTACAGAAGAACCAAGATGTTTTAAAATTACTGGGATATCAATGTCAAGTTTTTCAGCAGAGGAAATTGAAACTGCAGATTTTTTCATTTTTTTATGCAATTAATGTTCAACAATGAAACTACTGGACTCTCTTTTCATACGAAACAGAGAGACGTGTCCCACCTTCATAGACATGATCAACATTTGCAAAGGCCTCCTCCACGTCTCCTCTTTCGAGCCTTCTCCGAGGTTCAAAAAATTCTTCCCTCTCTATGGCTTCCTGTTATAAAAAGAAATGGTATCCAGGAAAAGAATGAGGTCAGTCAGGGAAAATGCAGTTAAACGCAATGCCGATGAAATTAATTATTTAAGACTTGCTGAGATGGAAAGAAAATGTCTGATTCAGTCAAATAGCTACCCAAAACTTATTTCAGGCAGATTTAATTTTTGTTGAGGAAAAAGCTGATCTGTAGGGAGAGTAGGGTGCAGGTGGAGGAGAGCCTGGAGAGGAGGAGGTATGCACTGGAGAGAAGAGGCATGAAAGTCAGTAGGAGCAAGACGGAACACATATGCATAAATGAAAGGGAGGACAGTGAATTGGTCAGGATGCAAGGAGTGGAGGTGACGAAGGCGTATGAGTTTAAATGCTTGGGGTCAACTGTCCAAAGTAACGGGGAGTGCAGAAGAGAGGTGAAGAAGAGATTGCAGGCAGGGTGGAGTGGGTGGAGAAGAGTGTCAGGAGTGATTTGTGACAGAAGGGTACCAGCAAGAGCTAAAGGGAAGGTTTACAAGATGGCTGTGAGACCAGCTATGTTATATGGTTTGGAGACAGTGGCACTGATGAAAAGACAGGAGGTGGAGCTGGAGGTGGCAGAGCTGAAGATGCTAAAATTTTCATTGGGTGTGACGAAGAAGGACAGGATTAGGAACGATTATATTAGAGAGACCGCTCAAGTTGGATGGTTTGGAGACAAAGCAAGAGAGGCAAGGTTGAGATGGTTTGGACATGGGTGGAGGAGAGATGCTGGGTATATTGGGAGAAGGATGCTGAATATGGAGCTGCCAGGCAAGCGGAAAAGAGGAAGGCCAAAGAGGAGGTTTATAGATGTGGTGAGGGAGGACATGCAGGTGGCTGGTGTGACAGAGGAAGATGCAGAAGACAGGAAGAGATGGAAACGGATGATCTGCTGTGGCGACCCCTAACGGGAGCAGCAAAAAGTAGTAGTAGTAGTAGATTTTGTTGAGGAAAAGGGACTGAAAAAAATGTCACGCATATTTTGATGTTGAAAAATATATTTTTTCATAATTGTTTTGAATGTGCTACCTCAGATTTGTGAAATGTTCCACTGTTTGGAAAGTGTTTGTCATGTTCTGACAATAAAGAATAGTTTAAACCTACAATTAATCACCCTTTTTCCTTCAACTTTCACCCGCAGGAAAAATCAGCATCAGGAGGAAAAATCGGCATTTAAACTTTAAAGAAATAATGATTTCATATTTATCGTGATAATTATCGATATCGACTAATATGATTTTTTTTATCGTGACAACATTTTTGGCCATATCGCCCAGATATGCACCCTAAGACACATAAACTAGGCTGAATATCATAAACTTTTTAGACTCTGATGAAGCTGAAATACAAGTCGGTATTATCATGTAATGGCAACAGCATTCAAAGGGGAAAAAAGTAAAGTAGTACACAACTCAAAATCCTCAGTAATTTCTCATCACAGCTGTTTGGTTCAATTAGACAAACAACACGAAGGACGGACATGCGTCATATTCATATTCAAAATATCATGTATGTCATGTCTTGACTAGAGAACAAACAACCAAACTTCAGTGACTAGATATCAAAATGTAAAAAACAGAATGAATTGTTGGATTAGACCAAGAAATTAAACACTTGTAAAGATTGGGGCAAAATCCACAGACCTCCACAGTGAAAACCGGGTTTGGCAGTTTTTCATAGGTGATCTTCACGAGTGCTGCCGCTCGTTTGGCGTTGGTCATGGAGTCAGCGACCACTGCACACACCATCTGACCATAACATGATACCTGGAGAGACCCAGAGACATGCCTGTATGCACATCACATCACCACAATTCTGCAGGCAACTGTGCTTAGTTAGCTATGGTAGCTGAAACATCATAATCTAAGCATGTGCACACAAACACACACTGAGGATCGACTGCATTGACAAACAAATCTGCATCCGTGGACATGTGCAAGTACACACACAAGCACAAATATACTAAGGCAGAAGGCACTGACATATACTAAGGCTTTTGATAGACAAAATTCACAGACATACACACACACAAAACTACAGGCAGACATGCATAAGCACACATATACCCAAACGCGCGTGCGCACACACACACACACACACACACACACAACAGTACCTTGTTCTCGGCGAGCAGTTCCTCTTTGTAACCATACAAAGTGCGGACCTTTTTCCCTGGAATGTCCCTGGAGGTTATGACATCCGCCACGCCACGAGCATTCCGAGCCTGGGTCACATCTATGTCTCTGGAGGAGACGAGAACAGTTTAAGGTGCAGTACAATACTGCTGTGCAAAGGCAAAGAACTTCCATTTTGGTCAAAAATGAGTAGGAATAATTTTTTTGTCACCTTGAGGTTATTGTTTATCTCATCACAAAGTATTTTGACACTATTATGTTGCTTTAAAGAGGAAATTGAAATCTGTGATCACAGCAATTTAAAAATGTATCATAAAATCCAAGGCAAATCACAGTTAGCTTGTCTAACTGTGATTTGCCTTGTTGTCCCCATATGTTCATGGGGACAACATTTGACAAGGACAGAGCAGAGACCGACAAAACCCTTTGACTTTCCCTGAAAAGTATCTATATGAAAATATAGATTCTCAGCAAAGGGAATGGCTTATCTTTGGGTATCTTTAAGGTTGCAGCTAAAAGAATAAGGCTAAAATGGTCTTACATGCCATAAGAATAAGTACATCTAAGCAACACATTAATTTAATGGAATACACAATTGTAATGATAGTCAGATCTACTTGTACCATTGGTAAGCCTATTAACTTAAGCATTCACACAGTTGGCCATTTTTTGCTAGCTTTCCTTCCTGCCTTTCGCAGCAGCAACCGTGTTGCTTTCAGTCCTGGATTTCACCTATCTGAAGGATGCATGGTGCATGACAGGTGAAACACACCATAAAACTTGGGTCTCAAAACGTTTTGTTGACTCACAGAATGGAAAAGCATTTTCTATTCATAAGAAAAGGAAATAACAGGGTAGAGGATGTGCCAAATTGGGATGAAAAGGGGAGAAAAATCACCCAATATAAGATGCTGTCTTAAAGTTTGGTGAAACTGGTCTTCTACTCACACACGTTAGTAAGTGAAACAAAGAATGATTACTTTAACCACAGCAGGAAAAAAAAAACAAGTGACTTTGATGCTCCATGTTAGTTTGCTTGCGTGAAGTGTCGTTTGGCATGTCAAATGCATCAATGTGTGCAATGCCTCACAGTAACTGGTCTATCATAGGCCATTTATAGCACACCCCCATTCTGTTACACCTGTAATATTTGCTCACAGTACTTTGAGCTGCACTTGCTCATATTTAACTTTTTATACTTATACTTAGTTTCTGATCTCTTAACCTTATATTGTCTGTGAATGTTCTCATTCATCCAGGTCATGGTTATCCAAAGGAATTGAATCGAGTGCAACTGGACTTGGTATATATCTGTGTAGACGTTTCGCCTCTCATCCAAGAGGCTTCAAAAGTTCGTGCCTTTCTGACTAGACCAAGCTAGTCTGACTAGTCTATCTCTGAGATTTTTTACCATTTTTTTTAATCATTATTGCCTTGGTAGTCACCTTTTTCGTATTTCTTTTCATATTGACCTTTATCTAACAATTAAACCCTTCCTTTTTTTCATTTTATGTTTGCAAGCACCTACGAGTGAGCATTTACACTGGCTTTGTCCTGAACGCCCCATGTTGAATGGCTGCAAATGACAAATAAACTTGAAACTTAATTCAGACAAGATGGCGAACCCTATGTTTGAAAGTGAAAAGTTATTTCTAAAAATAACTCGATAAAATAAAAAGAGATTAAAATTTGTGAGGTAATTTATGTTAAATTATCACTGCCTTCTTACATCTCTTGTGTCAGCTATCTTAACTTAATCATGTACTAAATTCCTGAGTAGATTTTATCAAAATGAAATATGGGACTCACGTTAATGTGGCAAAAATCTCATCACTGGTCACCACGACCATAAATAGCTCGTTATCTATTATGGGAAGGTCGTCGCAATACACAGCTTCTCCGGTGGCTTGGCTAAGGGCAGAGCGATGCATGATGGGATGTCCCACCGAGTCCCATTCCGCCTGGTCTTCCGGCACACCCTGAAGAACAGCATTTTAAGTTTAGTGCATATATAAACCAATAAGCACAACAACACAAGATAAGGTCAGATGAAAATGATGCCTCCCGTAAAGGGGAGTTTTATCATTTCAGCAGAATTTTCAAAGAGTGAACAGACACTCAGAATCAAAAGGGTAGAAGGACAAGGGCAATACAGGATTAAAATAAAAGAAAATACGATTAAAGGGCTGAATATTAAAAAAAAAAAAACTTTTAAAAGAACATACTGGCTTAAGAGTTTTGCACTGATTGGACCACCTTGGGAATTTGGGCTGTGCAAATAAACTTCTTGACTTGACTCTCAAAGAAAGTTGAATCAGTTCACCTGGACACAGCGTTTACTGAGAGAAACGTTTCATCACTCATCTAAGTGACCGCTTCAGTCTCAACTGACTGCAGGTATCCCCACCCTTATAAACAATACAGTTGCCTAACGACCAAAACCAACTATCGGTTTCATATGCAAATATGAGTGTGAGCAGTAACTAGAGTTTCAATGGCCATGTGTACTATTCACAGAGGATAAAATCCTTTTTGACACGTTCTATTACTGCCGTATTTAAGAGGACAAATACGGCAACCATAAATATTCAAATCATAATACTTTTTCGACTGCTTATTTTAACGGTTGCTGTCTGGTAGGAAAACAGAAGAAATTATACAGCGTCTTCATCATAGCAGCTGAACGCTAAAAGAAAAGGCAGGTGGTGGTGAGTTTGAGAAATAAGTGAATTTGTCGCTTCTAAAAAGCAGACAAGACAAAACAAGCTGAGATAGACCTTTACCAACAGATAGTACAACGTCAACAAGTAAAACTTAGGTTCAACAATGTCTTTTTTGTGGCGACTCTGGTTGATTTTGAATGGATCTCTGAGATTTAGAGTGGTATCCTGGTGTGTCGGTAAGTCAAACAAAAATGATCTTCTTTGTGTGAAGCTTAAAATAAATGAAGGTGTCTGACCTGAAACTCCTGTATGCCAGGTTGGATGTCTTTGGGTAAAGACTTTATTCCACTTTGCATCGCCGCAGGAAGGTCGTCTGTGATCACGTTCTGAAACACAGGGAGGTCCTGACATCAGGTCTTCTCCATTTAACAATCCATTCTACTTCACATTTTACACCAGAGCAAAGTATCAGCATCTATTCATTCTCTACACCCCTTAATCAAGTCTATGGTCGACGGGGGATATAGCCCATTGCAACACACATTAAGGACAAACCAAAATGTATTCTGGACAGGGAACCCGTCTCTTCGAGGACATCCATCCATTCTCAGTCCTGTGGTCAGTTAGGTGTCCCCAACTCACCTAATCTATATGTGTCAGAGGGAAACTCACACAAACTCCAAACAAAACCAAAAGGAACAACCCCTGGACCTTCTTGATGTGGTGTTACAGTATCAATAACCACAACACTTTACTGCATGGAATAAAAATACAAATGTAGTTTGTGTTCAACCTTATAGTCCATCTGAACTACACAAAATCTACATGCTCCACATTCCAGCACCATTTAAACCCAAAAGCTGAACAAAACTGACAGTTTGCAGAGATTTCTCCAAGTCCTGGCTCCATGAATTACAGCTGCTTATTTCCAGCAAACTTTGCAGATGAGCCCTGCTACCATCACTCTTTGTGAATAACCAAAAGAAATAACCGGCGGTTTATCTAGCAATATCTATCGTACATTCTATCAAAGCAGTTCTCCGTCACTCTTCATGGTTAGTAAGGTGTCAGATGAGATAGCAGCAGTTGCCAAGTGTCATTTGATTGATTCCTGTGTCAATCTTTATTCTTTATTATGCAAATGATTAATTATTGCTGAGAGCTTATTTAAATATTTCTTCATCAACTGTATGGGATATATAGATGAGCTAAAAATTAAAGGAAAAAGCTGAATGCTTGACCCCTACAGTGACAGGGTCTGGCATCTCTGTTATACTGGGGGGGGGGGGGCATTTTCCTGACATGGTTTAGGTCAACTTGTCCCCTCAGAGGGAATGATCACTGCAAATCTGTACGTTATTCTGAGTGATCATCTTTATCCTATGATGAGACATTTCTAGCCTGATGGGAGTGGTCTCTCACAGGATGGCAATGCCCCCATCCACAGGGCATGAGGGGTCACTGAATAATTTTATGAGGATGAAAATGATGTAAATCACATGCTATGAAAACATGAAGTTGTCAGTATCACTCTCAAATAAGTATGTAATACTTTTAATGATGCACAGCAGCAGAAGGAAATGGAAGCATTTCAGCCCTGCTGACGACTTCATCTGCTATTTTTGTACCTTTTGGATTGGCACCCGTCACACTCCGAAGACTTTTTGAGCTGAGCATGCCAGATCCCCCATTTATCTCATCTTCAGCCACTTCTCCAGGGTCGGGTCGCGGTGGTAGCAAGCTAAATAGGGCACTCCAGATGTCCCTCTCCCCAGCAACGCCCTCCAGCTCCTCCTGGGGGATCCCAAGGCATTCCCAGGCCAGATTGGACATTTAGTCCCTCCAGCGAGTTCTGGGTCTACCCCGGGGTCTCCTCCCAGTTGGACGTGCCCGGAAAACCTCCAAAGGAAGGCGCCCAGGAGGCATCCTATCACATGCCCGAACCACCTCAACTGGCTCCTTTCGACGCGAAGGAGCAGCAGCTCTGCTCCAAGCTCCCTCCGGATGTCCGAGCTCCTCAGCCTATCTCTAAGGCTGAGCCCAGACACCCTACGGAGGAAACTCATTTCCGCTGCTTGTATCCACTATCTCACCTTTTCGGTCACTACCAAAAAGCTGATGACCATAGATGAGGATTGGAACGAAGATTGACTGGTAAATTGAGAGCTTTGCCTTCTGGCTCAGCTCCCTCTTCACCACAACAGTCCAATACAACGTCCACATTACAGCTGATACTGCACCAATCCACCTGTCAATCTCCCGCTCCATCCTACCCTCACTCATGAACAAGACCCTGAGATACTTGAACTCCTTCACTTGAGGCAACAACTTATCCCCAACACAGATGGAGCAATCCACCATTTTCCTGTAGAGAACCATGGTCTCAGACTTGGAGGTGCGGGTTCTCATCCCGGCCATTTCACACTCAGCTGTAAACCACCCCAGTGCACATTGGGTTTAAGTATTCCTCCATTTAATCATACACTATGGCCTTCACAGTCACCAGATCTCAACCCAATTGAACGCCTATGAGAGATTATGGACCAGTGTTTCATATAGCGCTCTCCACTACCATCATCAAAACACCAAATGAGGGAATATCTTTTGGAAGAATGGTATCCATCCCTCCAGTAGAGTTCAGAGACTTGCAGAATCTGTGACAAGGAGCACTGAAGCTCTTCTGGAGGCTCATGGTGGACCAACACTTTACTAAGACATTTCATGTTAGTTTTTCCTTTAATTTGTCATCTGTCTGTATGTACACTACCGTTCAAAAGTTTGGGATCACCCAAACAATTTCGTGTTTTCCATGAAAAGTCACACTTATTCACCACCATATGTTGTGAAATGAATAGAAAATAGAGTCAAGACATTGACAAGGTTAGAAATAATGATTTGTATTTGAAATAAGATTTTTTTTACATCAAACTTTGCTTTCGTCAAAGAATCCTCCATTTGCAGCAATTACAGCATTGCAGACCTTTGGCATTCTAGCTGTTAATTTGTTGAGGTAATCTGGAGAAATTGCACCCCACGCTTCCAGAAGCAGCTCCCACAAGTTGGATTGGTTGGATGGGCACTTCTTTGAGCAGATTGAGTTTCTGGAGCATCACATTTGTGGGGTCAATTAAACGCTCAAAATGGCCAGAAAAAGAGAACTTTCATCTGAAACTCGACAGTCTATTCTTGTTCTTAGAAATGAAGGCTATTCCATGCGAGAAATTGCTAAGAAATTGAACATTTCCTACACCGGTGTGTACTACTCCCTTCAGAGGACAGCACAAACAGGCTCTAACAGGTACTATTTAATGAAGATGCCAGTTGGGGACCTGTGAGGCGTCTGTTTCTCAAACTAGAGACTCTAATGTACTTATCTTCTTGCTCAGTTGTGCAACGCGGCCTCCCACTTCTTTTTCCACTCTGGTTAGAGCCTGTTTGTGCTGTCCTCTGAAGGGAGTAGTACACACCGGTGTAGGAAATCTTCAATTTCTTAGCAATTTCTCGCATGGAATAGCCTTCATTTCTAAGAACAAGAATAGACTGTCGAGTTTCAGATGAAAGTTCTCTTTTTCTGGCCATTTTGAGCGTTTGATTGACCCCACAAATGTGATGCTCCAGAAACTCAATCTGCTCAAAGAAGTGCCCATCCAACCAATCCAACTTGTGGGAGCTGCTTCTGGAAGCGTGGGGTGCAATTTCTCCAGATTACCTCAACAAATTAACAGCTAGAATGCCAAAGGTCTGCAATGCTGTAATTGCTGCAAATGGAGGATTCTTTGACGAAAGCAAAGTTTGATGTAAAAAAAATCTTATTTCAAATACAAATCATTATTTCTAACCTTGTCAATGTCTTGACTCTATTTTCTATTCATTTCACAACATATGGTGGTGAATAAGTGTGACTTTTCATGGAAAACACAAAATTGTTTGGGTGATCCCAAACTTTTGAACGGTAGTGTATATTATAGAATTTGCTTTATGTGATACAATTGTATCAAGATTACATGATTTTACTGTTAAACTTCCACAATAGATAAATAAAAATTGATACACTGAGACATTGCTACCGCAGTCCTACCATTTCTCTGAGCCTGTGCTGAACTTCAAGGTGGAACTTGAAGAGCAGGCTGAGCATCAAGGAGCGGCGAAAGTGCACCTCATTCGATGAAATAGTAGAAAACTCCTCCAGGAGTACATCATAGGCCTGGCTGAGCGTCTCATCATCCCACAGCCTGAAGACAACAGCCGAATTAATTATTTTGTTTCATCCAATTTCTCAATGCCATGGTGAAGCCAACACACATCAAGTCAGTTTTATTGTCGGAAAAATAAGTTTGCAACATACAGTGAATCTGATGCAGTGGGATGCCTATAGAAAAACATAAAAAAAACATTATAAAGGGGGAAAAACTGTCTCTAAGAATGGCTTCGGAAAGGTATCCAGAAATCTAAGACTATTTACCAAAGTGGTCAAGCTCAGTAAAGGAATTTAGGGAATGTAGAGAACAGTAGGTACCTTGTGTACAGTGAAAAAACAAAAGCAGTAATTGATAGCTATTTTAGTAGTCCTTCAATTTTTATTCATACAAACAGGATGGAAATAAATCAGTAAAAAGTGGTACCTGCAGTGAAAAATGGTAACAGCAGATAAAACCGTTTGACAATGTCAAATATCTGTAAGTGTAATTAATAGAAAGGAAGTAAGAGAGCAATGTGGGGGGGGGGGAGCAAAAAAGGGTACAAGCACTTAAGAAAAGCAGAGAGGCCGAATTAGAAATGGAACAGACACTGAGCAAACAAAATAAGAAAATACATTAAAACAGATCAAACAGGGGAGAACATGGAGGAGGGATCGAAGAAAGAAGGGAAGAGGAAGGGAAAAGGGTAAAATAGTGGAGAAAAGAGGAAAATATGGAGAAGAGAAAGGACATTAGTAGAAAAGGATGAAATTGTCTCTAATCCAGGAAGGATCGTCCACCTCACCTTCCAATGATAGTGGCGCAGGTTTTGGGAGCACCAACAGGGGTTGGTCCAAATCCTCCCCAGTAAATTCTGAGGTCCTGCACTTCCCTGGTGCCTTCATTGAACAACACCCGCATCCCTGCGATTATTGTGGCAAAGGCATTGCATTTCCGTGGGGCCTGACGGAAGGCTCGTACCAGCTCTCCCTGCAGGTGACAATGATCATGCTTTAGTTTGTCAGAGGCAATTTAAATTATAGTGGAGACAGTGCACTATATCAACTTATTTAGAATAGGACAATTTGCGAAATGGAAAATTGTCATGAAATTGACATGGAAAACATCTAAATTTCTGTAACAGATTTACTCAGGGCATCATAGTTCATGTAGTACATTTGTGCATGAATGTGTGAGTCGCTGGATCTAACAGTTTCAATGTGTGAATTAGCATTGCACTGTCAGCCTATTTCTCGTTCATGTAGTATAATAATAATTGTAATAGCGAAATGAAGTTACTCAGTTTGTACATACAAAACAATGGTGCTTATTTAGGGATTAATACCACTTATACTGCCTTACAGTATTGAGAAAACACAACCAAGACAAGCCTAACGCAATGCTGTCACTTTACTCTACTCTGCTCCAGTGGACTTGCTCCCTGACCAACAGAAGACTGGTTATACTGGGCAAGTCCCACTGACCAATAGTAGTAGACCATGGTTATACTTGGCAAGTCCCACTGACTAACAGCAGAACACTGCAGTTATAGGTGGGTGACCAGGTGTTGAATGTGTAAAACTGCATGAATGTGATGCAAGGCGGTGCAGAAAAAGACCATCAATACCCAGTGAACCTTCATCTTAAAAGGTAAAGACAGCAACATTGTACCGTTGTGGTGTGAGGGAGGAAAACAGAGATTATCAAATCCTTTTCCTTCGCAGAGACCATCTGGGTCACAGGAATCTCTCTTGTTTCTCCTAGGGTGAAACACAGATAGATGACATGGCTTAGGCCACAGTAGTCACACACAGATTACAAATAGACATAAAGACAGACCGACAAAAACACACACACACACACAAACACACCTAACCTTGCCGTATAATAAGTTTCCACCTCCAAGTTTGTCGGAAACTCTATTATGATGTTTTTTTTCTTATACATCTAATGGTCCTCATCTCAAAACAAGACCTTTCACTTAAACCCAGATAGTGTTTGTTAGAAAGAGTTATTCTTTTATTTGCTCAACCTAATGCGCTGACACAACTGACTACTCACCAGCTGAAACGACCCTCAGTGTGCAGTTTCCAACAGCCAAAATGGGGTTTACATCTGATGTAGAACGAGCACTCGCAATGTTTCCTCCAAAACTCTGTCAGAAACAAAAACACAAAACAAGGAGAATGAAATAAAAGCATGAAAGAGTGAACTGTTGTTTAGCTTAATTCACTGATGCTCAAAGTGGATCCTTGGACTTCGACAAGTATTTTGCTTTGCAAGGCCAGGAGAATCACATGATCACCTTCACAAAAACTCCCGTTGTGCACTGAGCTCTATCTAATGAAATGAAGAGAAGATTTTGACCAACAATGAAAACAGTTGAACTCAGTGTGCAAGTGTTTCGCTTTTCTTTTCTTTTTTTTGTCATTTTTCATTTTCTGTCTTCTCCTTTTTTTCAGCTTTTCTAAATATGCCAACAAACAGTACTGGCAGGTGGCTGTGTAACATGTTAGACCCAACAGTATGCCTAACTTTTCCTAACGTACAAATGCAAAAAAAATAAAACACACCTTTATTTTAAACAGTGGGGTAGGGCTGCGTGGAATGTACATTTTTGATAATAAAGTGAGTAAACACTCCATTCCAAATCTGCTACACACGCACCTTACAAACAAAACAATGACGTCATACCATAGCGACCAGAGGAGGCGCTAGTGCAGCGACCAGGACACATACCCACATCGACTTCCTACCTGCTGACACGACCAATTGTCTACAGGGATGCCTGACCAAGCCAGAGGTAACGCAACTGGTACAATTCTTGGTTGGCATGAAAACTTGCATCCATGCTCATGTGACATTTCATATCATGACTGCCTCATAAATGCTGTGTCGGACCGTCCCAAGGCAAGATGAGACTGGAATGGTGGGAAAACTCACCGCCACGTTGCGGATCTGTGGGCCTGCCAGTTGCCCGATCTGTTGGACCAGAGCCCTGAACAGCTCGGTCATTTCAAAGGGAAGCTCCTCCACCAGCCGCTGCAGCAGAGACTTCACCTCGGACATAGTCAAACCCGCCCCTACCCACACCCCTGGAGAGAGACCTACACGTTAACTAATCCGTTTGACTTTTATTTGCACAATTGAAAAAAACTGCAATTAAATTACATTATTTCACCGACCAGCTTCTATTAGTCAACAAGTTGCTTGAATATTTACTTTTTTTTTACTTTTTCATCTTACTGTTTAATGTATGCTTATGCCCCATGAAGAAAAACAAATGTTTGTTTTTTTAAAAAACAAATCACACTGAAGATTAACCACACATAGAAGCAAGTTTTCCTTGCATGACTTGACAGTCTATTATTATTTACATTGAGTTCTGTCACTGCTGAGTCTCAGGAACCTGTTAAACCTCTACATTTACAAACGCCAGATTGCAATTGGAAAGTAAAAGGTTTTTCCTCATTGCAGAAAATTCATACTCTTAGCAGATGAGTATTTTTGGGTACCTCGACACAATTGTCCTGCTATACACAAATGTACAGCAAACAGAATAGGGAGTCACACCCCGATAAACAAAAAGCATTACAAGGTCTAGTGAGAAAATTAGTAAGCCCATTTCTGTTGTGTTACATCATTATAATGTTACATTTAACATGAATTACAAGCCTACATGTGTGAACTTGCATTGAAAAAAAAATGAATGAAAAAAATATGTAGTTTAATGATTTCAGTGACACAAATACCAATCACATATTAAATGTGTTATCACTACCATGACATTATTTTGATTTGATTACATCTTAAGACTGGAACAGACACATTAATAACAGGCCTTCATTGTTTTCTATGAAGTTATTTTGTATATTAACATGAAGATACTTTGAAAAGTATTTTTCTATGTTCCCTTTTCCCTTTCTCTTCTTTTGTTATTCATCATATTTCATTTATAGTCGTTTCTAACACTGCTTCAGAGAAAAACAGTTTGAATAAAGTTTATGATTCTCATTGTTATCACGATAGAGGCACATAATATGTTAAGTATTAGTGGATTCTGAGGTCAAAGATACACAAGGTGGCCTTAGTCACCATGTTTCTGCTACATTAAAAAAAGGGTAAAGCATGAAAAAGCTGTTTTCAACCAAAAACACGTACCGTCTGGGGTATGGGTGACCGTGAAAAGCTCGTGGACCCTCATGGGGGATATCATCACTGCGTATTCCTTCCTCCTGAACTTTATCAGCGGACCTTCAACACAAAACACAAAACCTATATAGTGTTGTATGGAAAGTATTGACATTTGACTTCTCAGTGGTTTAGTCACTCACCTATGATGGTACAGCCAAAGACCAGTGGAGCATCTGGATTGTCTTTCCTGAGCTGGACCAGCTCCTCCAGAGAGACCGGGGACACCCAGGTGACCCTCTCCCCACGGAAGGTGAGTGTCTCCTGGGCATTTTCTGTCTCCAGCCGCTGGTGAGTGGAAATGGAAAGGGAGTTTAAAACATAGTTATCCTTAAACACACTGACTGTGCCATCACTCAAAGTAGAAAAAAAAACAGTCAGTGCATATTTACATGTCATTACTGTAAGTCCAAGCTCTACAGTGTAGAAGTATACATGCTGAAGTGACTCGTTTGAGAATTACATTAACCACCAAATTATTGTGTTGTGACTATTTTCAAGATGATCATGGTCACGGGGGGGTCATTACAAGGCCAGACATTTTAAGAATAACATCATAAATGTCTTTCTGACACAAAATATGACATAAAAAGTCATGGTATATATGCTATCATAATAACTTCCTTTTCCAGAGATACAAGGCCAGACATTTTAAGAATAACATCATAAATGTCTTTCTGTGGTCTTACTGACACAAAATATGACATAAAAAGTCATGGTATATATGCTATGATAACTTCCTTTTCCAGAGATCTTAATATTCTGCTCTGCTGCATGTGTGTGTGTGTGTATCTCTGTGCTACATGAACAAAACCACTTCGTCGCCACACCAAACCAGATTTGAGACTGAGTTTCCTACCACAATAGACACATACAGGCCAAAGGATGAGAGCACAACAATATTCCTGCAGGGTAAAAATGGGGTTTTGTTCTCGTTTTAGCACTTCCACGGTGGTTGCAGATAGTCAATGAATCAAATAAAAAGGATTTATTTCATATTTTAACTCTAGGGTCAAATCATTCATGCCGACCTTTGCACTTGTGTTTTGTCTGTGATGCCTGTGGACTATCAAAATAGAATATCCATCCATCCATCCATTATCCAAACCACTTATCCTGCTCTCAGGGTCGCGGGGATTCTGAAGCCTATCCCAGCAGTCACTGGGCGGCAGGCAGGGAGACACCCTGGACAGGCAGCCAGTCCATCACAAGGCTGACACATTCACACCTAGGGACAATTTAGTATGGCCGATTCACCTGACCTACATGTCTTTGAACTGTGGGAGGAAACCGGAGCACCCGGAGGAAACCCACGCAGACACGGGGAGTGGGGAGAACATGCAAACTCCACAGAGGATGACGCGGGATGACCCCCCCTCCCAAGATTTGACTACCCCAGGGTGTGAACCCAGGACCTTCTTGCTGTGACGTGACCGTGCAAACCACTGCACCACCATGCTGCCCCAAAATAGAATAATTAATAATAAATATATGAGTTTAAGCAAAAATCCAAAACTCAACAGGTATGAGAGAGCTGAAGCAATCTGTTTGTTGACTGCATCTCACTAAACAGACTGTCCACATGCATTTATACTGCTTTATGTGTCAGTCTTTGCAAACGGTCGAGAAATCTTCATTTGTGAGTAGCATGCAAGAGAAATTAAGTACAAATCTACAAAAGCTCCGATTGAAAGAGCTTAAGTAGGATGACTGATTGAAATAGATTTGTCAGTTGTTTGCGGTATTGTCAAATTTCCTGTGACCGTTTCTTTCATAAATTTGATCTAAGTTGCTGTTGCTCAACATCTCATTTGGCAACAGGACATCTGATTTCTCACAATAAGTTCCGGTGGGAAAATCAACTCTTGTGTCGGGTCCAGTGGAGCAAATGCCCTCGCGTTAAACAGCTTCGGTGCATCCTGGAATTAAAAAAGATAGAAAACAACGGTTACGTGTCATCATCACTTGTAGGAATGACACAAGAGATGGGTTTATTTCACAAACCAGTTGTAATCTGACTTGACCACGATGCTTGAAAGGGCTTGCCCAAGGAAACGGTACCAAGTTAAGAAAAACAGAAGACAGAAAGGAGAACGGTAATGAAAAAAGAGCAGCAAAGAGAAGAACAAAGAGGAAGAGATGAAATCAGCAGAACAAAGCGCAAGGAAAAAAGGGCACGGAGAAAAAGAGAAGCTGGACATGAAAAGCAAAAAAAGCAAATTAATGAAATGAAAGGTAAATAAGTATGAGGGAAGAAAAGAAAGGAGCACAGAATGAGAGAGCTTCTCTGAACTTACATCGTCCAGTTTATCGATGTTTTCATTTTTACTAAGGCAGCTGTCACTGTCACCATTGTTCTGGCAGCAGTTGGACTCCTGTTGGGATGTATTCATAAATATTTTCAAGTGTTCATAAAAATAAAAAATATAAAATTTGACAGTCAAATTGTATACATTTTGTTTTTATGATTCTTTGGATTATTCTTGGTTCAATTGCACACATTCTTGGAGGAGTTTATTTCACCTATTGGTATATTCGTCTGTAACTCTTTTTGACAAAGGACTCTGTAATAAACCTGCTGGTTCAAAGTGGCTCATAAATAATGTTTACTTAGACCACACTGTAGCGTAAAGAGAAATAGCGTGTCTACAAAGTCACGGGTTCGATCACCACAGTGTGTCCATCCCCACTAAAGTGTCCTCGAGCAAGACACTACCTGGTCCAGGTCCTGGCTGTCCCTCACCTTTGACCTCTCTGGTTTAATGTCACATATGCATGTCACAGAGGAAAAATAGGAGCAGTTTATCAACAGCTACTTCACAAGGACTTGTTTTTTTATCAGAAATAATTCCACCCAACTGGTCACTATCTAGACAAGGAAATATATTGTAGCGAAGAGGCTACCCCTACGTTCGCCACAATATGTACTCCAAAGTATTGAACTCAAGTTACTGTCACACCAAGGAGTGGACAGTGACATTCAATTAATTATTATTATTATTATGATTATTATTATTTATTCTCTGTACAAACCCATCCAATTCTGGGTCAGAGGTGGTTAGAGACTATCCCAGCATGCATTGGGTGGAAGGCAGGGGAAACATCCTTGACAGGTCACCATTCCATCACAGGGTGCACACACACAAACACCCACACACCATTTACAATGATGACCAACTTTGTCTTCCTTATAACATAAAGTGTAAAAGAGCTGAGCTTTGTACCTGACAGAATGTTCTGCAGCCATCAAGAATTGGCCTGTAGCCAGTACAGCGACATAGATTACCTGAAAAACAACAGAGTGTGTATAGGTGTACCAGCACACCTATCAGCATTGACAGACAGACAACGAACCAGTACTAACAATTGTTAATATTACCGTCAATGCTGCTTCTTTGACACACCTACATCCAACAGACCCAGTATTAATGTTATTATCTGCAGCTGTGTTTATCCTGCTATGCTTACATCACACAGTACCAAGACCAGCCTGCTATGTTTTTAACCTTTACATGGCTTTTAGCCTGTGGACATCAGCAAATTCACTAAAATGGTCTAGGGTTTAGTTACTCTTCAATGAATGAGCTGTAATTTAGTCCAGTTATTGGCTACAAGTTTTAAATGTCAAATGAGAAAAAATAAATTAGGATAAGCGGAAAGAGGGAAAGCAGGAAGGGGGACAGACAAGAGGATAGTGTGAAGGCATGAAATGGGAAAATACGAAAACGGAAAATCATAGATCTAATAAAATAAAGTTAATTTAACGAAAAATAAAATGTGTGTGTGTGTGTGTGTGTGTGTGTGTGTGTGTGTGTGTGCGTATGTGCATGTGTGTGCGTGTGACTCAACCTTTCCATCTGGTTTCCCAACAAATCAGGCTCTTTAAGGCCACTGATTGTCAGTTACCTGTTCCAAATGGCTCTACTGTTTCCAAACGCCTTTGTACAGTGAAACATAACAGTCGACTTGCTGGTTAAACACATATGATATTTGTTTTTCCATCATGCATTACATGTACAATTTTAACGTTATGCTATATCTTCCAGTTCTACAAGGAATACGGATATTTTTTATCCATGAAGAGAACAGAGAAATAATGGTGGCGTTATGGAGCTTGGTATGGTTCTCAATCAGGTCCTCATCATCGGCGCTGCTGGTTTTCTGTTTCGCCAGGGAGTTTAATTGCATTCACACGTTGTTTCAGATCTAAAACTACCCTGATTGAAGGAATAACTGGAACAACAATAGTGTTGCAATTAACGACTTTTCTTTGCCAAGTTGAGGGTGAAATACCCCCAGACTTTAGATGTTTTGGGACGCAATGGCGTTGCATCGGCCGCCGTCATTTTGTTTACCTGTCCTGTCGCTTCCGCTTCCGCTCCCGGTCGCTTTTGCGCATGTGCAACTCTCAGAGCGTTGGAAAGGAGTTGAGAGGGCCTTATTCCTTTGCTACTTCCATCAGCGATCCGGTGAAACGACGTTTGGTTCAGTTCCACAGCATAAAATACACGCGCAATGACGTAACCGACGAATTGACGACAAGCAAATTAGCTGGCAACTAATTTTGTCATCGATTTTTGTCGACTACGTCGATTAATCGTTGCACTCCTACAGGTGACTGTAATAAACTACATGGTGGAATACTGGTAGTGGTGGTACCCGAGGACCTGATTGAGAACAACTACTCTAGATGATTTTTCTTTTATGTGGGTAGAAGTGGGTAGATTCCCAGGGAGTTTATTTGGGCAGATGATGCAATGTCCACAGACTTGATGTGAGAGGGTTACAAATGGCAAGAAATCCAAACAAAGGAAAAGAAACTTGGCACCATATTGTTCTGTCAGTGCAATTTGGCAGCCAGCGCATTTGTACCCCTGGTAGACATTGGCCTTTACCATCTGAAGAATATCCATAATTGTGTAATTTGGAAACATTAAAGAGTTAAATTATTATTTCAATGCACCCTAACCGAACCTTTTTTTTCTTTTTTCTTTTTTTTTGCAGAATGTATAATAGAATCACAACCTTTGACTTGGCAACATGCCTCCATGCGGCCAAAACAAAAGCAGGTGGGGAGAAAAGAAAGAAGTCCAACATACAACGATGTTTGAAAAATATAAATATTTGGGATTATCATTTCTGCCACAATCGTGTAACCCTTAGTGTGTGTTACTGTGTTAGCATCATCAATCAATCAATCAAGTTACATTTACCAGAGAGTGCCTCTAAGATGTTGTCCATTTTGGGCTGCGGTTCATTCCTCAACAGGGTGTACATGGACATCACAAAACCAGGAGTACAGAAGCCGCACTGGGAGCCATGGGCCTTGGCTATGTGCTCCTGCAAATAAGACAGATGCCCTCCCCTGTCACTACTAACACCTATGTATCCTAGAGCAAGGTACTCAGACTCCAACTGCTGTAAATTTGGGAAATTGAATGTGAAGCAGGGTGTTGCTGGAAGAAGACTGTGCATGTCCAGTCCATATAGTACATTGTATGTGCAGGTCCAGTCCATATAAACTGGATGTGCATGTCTAGCCCATATATACATTGGATGTGCATGTCCAGTCCATATACACTGGATAAGCAAAGATTTAACATGTACATATACTCACATACACACAAACATCCATCCACATGGCCCTCACCCTGACCAAGGTTTTATTCACCCACTCATGCTCACTTATTTAGACTATATTATATCTACTGTTGACTTTTTGATATTTATATGTGGTGTATGGTCATATGTATATTCTATGTATAGCTCTTATTCTTGTCATTCTTTTATATCTTGTTCTTCTTCTCATATGAAATGCATTTTAACATGTATAATGAACGATTATGAATAATTTAATCAACTGATTGATAGACAAACAGACGAAAAGTGATGTAAAACTTACCTGTACAGGGTGGATCCTAGTTTTGGTGTCGCCGATGCCCTCCACAGTGGTGATGGCTGCACCATGAACTTGACAGATGAACAATAGGCATGAATTGGCTGCAAAATGACTGACAGGGTTTGGTAAAGGGAAACAGGGAAAACTGTCTCTGCCGATCTGAGTTGCTACATCCGTTTCAGAAGATTTCATTTACATTTCAGAAGACATCTTTCAAAAGGAGAAACTACAGTCTATGTCCCTGTAACACAGAGTATTTTGTAAATAATCGCTTGCCATTTTTCAACAGGGGATAGGGGGACGACTGGGTGTCTGAAAGCTGCATCAGACTTCTCAACAAAAGCTGTCATATTGGAATGTAAGACCAATGTCGATTTAATGTAAATGTGAAAATTAAAACAGCAGAGCAGATTGGTCTGTTTTTCTCTACCACAAAAACAGCGCACCACAACACAACATTTGATTCCCTCTTAAACTATATTTAAAATTGAGAATGGCAAATTTAACATTCAAAAGGCAATAAATTGTGAAGAAATGTGATTCAAGATATTTATAATTTTCAAGACTGGCATACTTAAACACCTAAGTATTTCTGGACACAGAACGCATTTAACACGATGCAAATGAGACCAATAATACTGACATATTAGTAATGCTGCAACTACTACAATAATAATAACTACTACAAGTACTGCTAATGTAATCATGATTGCAAAAAATCTACAACAGTTGAATACATGAAACCGGAAAAATTGTTTAAGACTCAAACAAACAGCTTTGCTAGTGAAATTTAATCTGACAATTCTCCCTGTGTGTGTCACAACACAGTATTTTCTTCCCTGTGCCAAGGGAAGTCCAACAGATGGGGACCAGCTCAGTTGCAGTTTAATTTAAATTGTAATATCTACTTAAGTTTCAATCAAAGTTGCCTGTGCCGTTCAACCAATGTAAAGTTCAACCAGTGTTGTACTTTTAGGCACTGGTTGTCTGTTTCTTGACTCTCACTGTAACTGTACAGACTTCAGGAGGAGCTCCCCCAACACTGCCCTCCCACATACTCAACAGCACTGTGTCTGCTGTGGAAACCTTCAGGCTTCTGGGAGCTCC
Organism: Lampris incognitus; assembly: GCF_029633865.1. Classification (NCBI taxonomy): domain Eukaryota; kingdom Metazoa; phylum Chordata; class Actinopteri; order Lampriformes; family Lampridae; genus Lampris; species Lampris incognitus. The sequence continues at coordinate 7,724,732 of NC_079231.1, read as the reverse complement.
ACAATCTCCTAGGACCTAAAGTGGGCATCCAACACAGACACAATCATCAAAAAGGCCCAGCAGAGGATGTACTTTCTCCGTCAGCTCGGGAAGTTCAACCTGCCTCAGGAACTGCTGATTCAGTTCTACACTGCAATAATCCAGTCTGTTCTCTGCACATCCATCACTGTCTGGTTTGGATCAGCCACCAAACAGGAGACGGACAGACTACAAGGGACAGTCAGGACTGCAGAGAAAATCATTAGTGCCAACCTGCCCTCCATTCAGGACTTATACACCTCCAGAGTCAGGAAACAGGCAGGTAAAATCACTGCAGACCATCACACCCTGGTCACAACCTGTTCCAACTCCTCCCCTCTGGTAGGTGCTACAGAGCACTGTACCCCAAAACAACCAGTACACAAGAACGGTTTCTTTCCTCAGGCTGTCACTCAGATGAACACTTAACATTTTCATAATTAATCTACTGTATACCAGAGGGGAACCGTCAGGGCCCTCTGGGACCTCAGAGAGGGCTTAAGATATTCTAAAAAAATATATATATTTGAAAATTCATCTGTTCTAACTTTATTTTATCAATTCATAATTTGACAATCAACATCTCAACATTTTGTTTCTGAGGCTAGAAACCCTTCAAACCTGCCTTTTCGGTTTGCGTTGGAATGTGAAGGGTTAAATGAAAGACGCCCCTGCCTTCGTCTGCCTATCAGAATTTTGCTGCCTCTGCAGGTGCTGGGAAGAAAGTGCTGTGCTTCAGCTCTGTGATTGGTGGTCCAGCTAAAATGTTACAGCGGTCCGGCCAATAGTAATTCAGTGAGAGGGTGATTTCAAACGACAATAAAATCGACCGGTCATATTTTCCGTCTAAATGGGTGGGCTTTGTTATCGCTACCTTTATGACAAGTTCAGCCCGCTGCGGGAGAACACGAATCCCAAGCTAGCGAGAGAGGGGGGAAAAAACGCCCATTAACTAGCTAGCTAGCTAGCTAGTGTAAACTACTAATAAGACATGTTAGGGTCAAGGAAGGCTGGAGTCTGTCACAGCCCCCCCCCCCACACACACACACACACACACCATTTATAACTACACTATGAGAGGAAACTCAAGTGAACACAGGGAGAACACGCAAACTTTACTCCACTAAAACAACAGAAGCTTCTTGCATTTAGATGACACTGTGAACCGCTAAGCCACCATGCTGCCCTGGTGCTAGAGTTTCTGCTGGGGGGGAAAAAATGTTGTCCGCCATGGTGTCCGGGGAGTTTCCACAATGTTGGACAAATCAGAAAAAAATCTGCTCATATCCATGCCTTGCATGCACTGCACAAGAAGAACAAAAAAATCAACGCAATTAGATTTTACATGACATAAACAGGTGAATCGGTCGTGCTGTAGTGGTTATAGGGATCCATAATTCCCCTTATTGAGCTGGTAGGAGCGTTTGTTTACAGCTGCTGTTTTCTCGGTTCGTGTTTACAGTGACACACTTCCGCTGCGCGGGTTTTTTGTGGTTGTCGTTATGGTGAAGGAATAAATGGTGCACGTTGTGTAGCCGAAAGAGAAAGTTGTCACGACACGACTCCTGATTGAGCTCCTCTACAGTACTAAATTGTCCCTAGGTGTGTGTGTGTGTGTGTGTGTGTGTGTGTGTGTGTGTGTGTGTGTGTGTGTGTGTGTGTGTGTGTGTGTCTGTGTGTGTGTCTCTGTGTGTGTGTCTGTGTGGGCCCTGTGGTAGCCTGGCGGTCTGTCCAGGGTGTCTCCCCGCCTGCTGCCCAGTGACTGCTGGGATAGGCTCCAGCATCCCTGCGACCCTTAGAACAGGATAAGTGGTTTGGATAACGGATGGATGGATAACCAACAAATATTTAAAACAAATATTAAATTTGGATTTTGAGAATTTATACCAGTGTAAAAAACAAAAAAGGTAAATACTGGTTAATGGAAACCCTGCCTGGTACTGCATGAAACGTTTTCTTTAATATAACCTAACATCAAGAGGAAGAAACATAAGAGAAAGTCAAGAAGAAGGAGAAGTGGTTCCCTGGTTGCCAATAGTGTGGGCATTGCAACATATAATGGACTGCTTGCAGTTTTTCAATGGTTTCTACAGTTATTCACTGCCGTTACAATTTGTCTTTGACCAGTCAGACTACAAGGTAGAAGTCTGCCATGTCATCACTGAAGGATACACGATTTCTTTGGAGGAAGGTTGGTATTTGGACACCATGACAGTGCAAGTGCCGCATCCTCCCCCACCACAGCCACGCTTGGTTCCGGTTAATTTCACTGGAGCTTTGGTCAAGGAAATAACCAGTCTGGTGTGGTTCTTGTAAATCTGCATGAAAAGGAACTTCAGTTGCTAACTGGTTTTTTTTTTTAATTTTGATATACTTTAATGATATAATTTAGCTGTGTAGCGAAGAGCAGTGGGCAGCCGCCATGCAGCATCCGGGGACCAACTCCAGTTGGCCTTGCCATGCCTCGGTCAAGGGCACAGACAGGGGTATTAACCCTAACACACATGTCTTTTTGATGGAAACCGGAGCTCCCGGAGAAAACCCACCACAGACACAAGGAGATCATGCAAACTTCACACAGAGGACGACACCCCCCCCCCCAGGTTGGACAACCCCAGGGTTTAAACCCAGGACCTTCTTGCTGTGAGGAGACAGCGCTAACCACTGGGCCACCATGCTGCCCAATTTTTAATGTTTAATTTTTTGAGGACTACTGTAACTTTTGTCCCTGTGAGAAGCGGCTGCTCTACCTGCTTGTTAGCAGCTCTGTACAAGTAAATCTGGCCTGTTCTAACAGATAAGCTATTCTGATAATAAATACACTTTGGGCCCATAAAGAATAAATGTAAAGGATACATTTTTCCCTCAGGTAAGTCAAAAGCGTTGTCTCCGGGTCAGCATGATCCTCGGTCACCTGTTGGGAAGGAGAAATCAAATAAAGAACAATTTTATGTTCATATTCATACAAAATAAACAGTCCTGCTGCCACTGTTGCAAAAAAAAAAATATTGACAAATAACAGTACCACAGTACTGACACAAATTGTACACAGACAACAGGATCTCTAACAGACTAACATAATACTACAGTACATACAGCAGGGGTCCCCCATTACTTTTCATAGCGGGCCACTTTTAGGGCCACTTTTAAAACCACGGGCCACTCAACCTCCAGCAGCATGTTGTTCGTTAGTTTGTTTTGGTGTCGATACGTTGCAGGTATTATAATTTAAACAGAGATTTTTCATCTATTTTTCGATATATTGCTAGTCTTACTTTTACTAAGAAATTAATTATTTTATTTTATTTTTGGTAGGGAAATAAAAAAAATGTCTTCCTTCTGGCATTTCTCCAAAAATTCTCGCGGACCATAAATCAACCCGTCACGGGCCGGACGTGGCCCGCGGGCCGCCTATTGGGGACCCCTGACATACAGGTACACTGTGGTAAAGTTAGTTTTATTTTGGTTATTCATTTGATATTGAACCAGTCGGTCTATTAAACGCTATAATAATTTGACTTTATGATTATATGTTATGTTATGAAATATAAAATTCTGATTTATACTTTTCACACACCACCAAGCTCGGTTTGGGAGATATTTCAGTGATAATATGTATTCCAGGCTTGCAAATGTGCAAATACCTGTATTGACCCATTCGTGTATTTGACTCGTTGACTCATTCGTACCTGTAATACTTTGCCGAACACACAAGCCTTGTAGTATGTGCAGAATATTCATCTCGATGCAGTATTTGCTCAGTATTTTAGCAGTATTTGCCCCGACTGTAACTTAGTTCAACAGAATTAAAGGTCTAAATAAGTCAATATAAAAATACTGAAAGTTACTTTGGCTAAAACAAGCCTTTTGGTATGTGCAGTGCGTCCCTTTGTGTACTTTACATGATGGAACAATTCACATCATTTCATATAATGGTGAGGTCTTGTGTTGTGTATGTAAAATGAACGTGTTTTCCAGACCACACTGCACTGAGGGTGGTGGTCAGGTAGTTACATAGGTATTTATACATTTGCAAGCCTGGAAAATACATATTAAATCTGTGAAATGTATATCCCCCAAGCTAAGCGTTGTGGTGCGTGAAGATTATAAAGCAGCATCTTTTATAACATATTTGATATCATGAAGTCAAATGGCTGAGGGGGGGGGGGTTAATAGATCCATTGGTTGACTATCGAAGGAATACCCAAAAGAAAACTAAATTCACTGCAGATACTGTCACACATGGTACACAGCCAGGTGAAGTTTAAACAGAAATCGACACTTTTTTTGCACATTTGACCAGCTGCTAACCTTTTCAGGCCTCAAACCTGACATGAATTATGTTGCGCAGCAACCTCCTGCAAAACGTGCACTCACACAAAACCACACATGCACGACATGGTTATGGGCGGTTTTGAAAGAAACGTATATTTTTACCTTGTTTCCATTGACGAAAAAGTACAGTCGGTCGCTTTTTTTTTGCTCAGCCATTTCTCCGCAGGTCTGCAGGATGGTTTCTGAATGTCTCCCTCTTTTCCTCTGCACAGGTCTCTGCCCCCTGGCGAATAGTGTGACTTTGAGAATGTGCCCAATACTCCTGCGTCGAGTCTGGTTTTATACGTGTAAACACGTCGTTTTTTTATGGGCGGCTGTACCGTGTGGTGTAAGTCAGTGGTTCACCACCTTTTTGGGGTCCTGGACCCCCTGCGTATTTTGGATCTACCCTGAGGACCCCTCCACCTGATCTTGGGGGAGGGGGGTTGCAATTTGATAGAAACAGTAGAAACTGCATTTTAAATTGCATTATAGCATTTATTCACTCTTTGGGGCAAAAATAAGAGCTTTCAGTTGTAATTTAGGTATAGTTAACAAAACAGAATTGTTATGCAGTAACTTTCAGATATATGTAACGAAACAGAATATGTATTCAGTAACTTTCAGATATATGTAACAACACAGAATATGTATTCAGAAACTTTCAGATATATGTAACAAAACAGAATATGTATGCAGTAACTTTCAGATATATGTAACAACACAGAATATGTATTCAGAAACTTTCAGATATATGTAACAACACAGAATATGTATTCAGTAACTTTCAGATATATGTAACAAAACAGAATATGTATTCAGTAACTTTCAGATATATGTAACGAAACAGAATATGTATTCAGTAACTTTCAGATATATGTAACAACACAGAATATGTATGCAGTAACTTTCAGATATATGTAACAAAACAGAATATGTATTCAGTAACTTTCAGATATATGTAACAAAACAGAATAGTATTCAGTAACTTTCAGATATATGTAACAACAGAATGTGTATGCAGTAACTTTTAACAATGCAAACGGGGGCGAGATCTCTTATTAAAATACAATAAATTACACTTGTGAAACAGATGTAATTAGAGAAAACAGTCCTGTTACCCTTTATAGTTTAGGTAGATAAAGGTCTCAGTCACATTTGAGTAAAATAATCCTATTTCCATAAATGTCATAGGATCTTTTTTTTAAAGATATTTTATTTTCACGGACCCCTTGCAATTACACCACGGACCACTGGGGGTCCGCGGACCCCCGGTTGAGAAACACTGGTGTAAGTGACCCTTTTGGCAGAACAGATATATTTTGATGATGTTGCACATTGCCCTTCTGGAAGTTTTTTATTATTATTATTATTATTACTATTACTATCCCCCAATTTTGAAATATATATTTTTTTCCAATGGATCAAGAAAATCAACCAGCTGATTTTGATTAACTTGGTGCAAAGACAACTCTGTAAAACACAGCTAAATTAAAGCCATGTTTTATATGTATGGCCATAGCATTATACATGTAAGATATATGATAGATACCCAACTTTTGTGGTGTTTTTACACACCCAAATTGCTAGTTTCTTCCTTCAATAGTCGCTGAACTGTACCCAGTAAGTAGACTTGGGCAACTTTACTACAGATCTTTTGATGGCTGCAGACCGGATGACATGTAGCTTAGATCAGTAGGTTTATGAGACATTTGCAGGTTGAATGTATATCTCTGAAAGGAATGAAAAGTTGCGTCGTTGGCAGTCTGCAGCTGCGATTACAGTGAGTTTTTAATCTCTTTAAATCTAGGATTTAAATGATCTATCTATCTATCTATCTATCTATCTATCTATCTATCTATCTATCTATCTATCTATCTATCTATCTATCTATCTATCTATCTATCTATCTATCTATCTATCTGTATCTCTATCTAATAATACTTGCACTTACTATCTATAACCAAAAGACGGCGCTATAACACCTGACTTGTCACGCGGATACAGACAGATGGATACGGACGCATAGAGATGCTAGAGACTGGATCTAGACCGTCCTCTGTTGTGGCACTACCCAAAGCGATTCATTGTATCTATGGGCCACATAGTCATTTACATAAATTATGATAGAAGGAATTATAATAATTGATACAAAATGTAAGGTTGTTGTTGGTGTGTGTGTGTGTATGGGGGGGGGGGTATTGTTGCCATAAACTGCTTGGATAGTCGGATAGGCTATAACACACACACACACACACACACACACACACACACACACACACACACACACACACACACACACACACACACACTGTAAATCTAGTTTTCCCGATGTGTGTGTTTTTGACTTAGTAATTCAAAAGAAACAGATGAGAAATATCGTTTGACTTTATTCTGACAGCTTTTTGCGTAGAATGATGAGGAGCGACGGGACGGACAGACGGAGGAAGACGTCTGGCGTTATTTATGGTACCAGGTCGCCCCCTACTGGTCGCATCTGGTGTTTAATTTCGAAGCAAGTTCTGAAGCTTACCCTCCTTCCTCGGCGTTTCCCCTCCATAACGTTCACTTTAAAACTCTCTTTTTCATATCTTCTTCTTCTTCTTCTTCTTCTTCTTTAGACCACAAATGAATTATTGAACCCAAAATGGAAAAGTTTGAGGTTCAGAGAGTAAAAAGCAGTGGTTAAAGGGTCGGCGTGCCACTCAACTCAGCCAGAATAAAAGTTTTATTTCCTCCACAGAGCAGCAGACGAGTTTGGTTGCATCAGACACAGACTGTCACGCAGCAAATGAAGAACAAAAACATACCAGTTATTTCATTATTTGATCACTCTCTAAAGTTTTAACTCACGGTATAACATAGAGAAAATGACTGGATGTATGTAGCATATGTATATTCTACTGTTGTGTGTTCTACTGTCTATATGTGGTGACATGTATAGTCTACTGTCTATATGTGGTGATATGTATAGTCTACTGTCTATATGTGGTGATATGTATAGTCTCCTGTCTATATGTAGTGATATGTATAGTCTATTGTCTATATGTAGTGATATGTATAGTCTACTGTCTATATGTGGTGATATGTATAGTCTACTGTCTATATGTGGTGATATGTATAGTCTACTGTCAATATGTAGTGATATGTATAGTCTACTGTCTATATGTGGTGATATGTATAGTCTCCTGTCTATATGTAGTGATATGTATAGTCTATTGTCTATATGTAGTGATATGTATAGTCTACTGTCTATATGTGGTGATATGTATAGTCTACTGTCAATATGTAGTGATATATATAGTCTACTGTCTATATGTGGTGATATGTATAGTCTCCTGTCTATATGTAGTGATATGTATAGTCTATTGTCTATATGTAGTGATATGTATAGTCTCCTGTCTATATGTAGTGATATGTATAGTCTATTGTCTATATGTAGTGATATGTATAGTCTACTGTCTATATGTGGTGATATGTATAGTCTACTGTCAATATGTAGTGATATATATAGTCTACTGTCTATATGTGGTGATATGTATAGTCTCCTGTCTATATGTAGTGATATGTATAGTCTATTGTCTATATGTAGTGATATGTATAGTCTCCTGTCTATATGTAGTGATATGTATAGTCTATTGTCTATATGTAGTGATATGTATAGTCTGTATGTAGTGATTCCTGTAGTCTACTGTGTGTGTGTGTGTGTGTGTGTGTGTGTGTGTATATGCATATATATATGTATATCTATATATTTTTTTTTCCTTGTATGTACTGTATAATCTGATGCTGTACAGTAGCGATAGTAGACTTAATATAGAAACAGTTCTTTACTGATTCTTAACCATGGACATTGTGGACTCGGTACAGATTTGAAGCCATGCAGTGATGGAATCCTTTACTTATCCGTACAGAGCCCCTGACCGTGGGAATGTTTGGGCGTTTCTCTTGTCTGGACGAATGAGGACATCTGACTACCTGCGAACGGGGATCACAGTAATCTCTCCAAAACACCGACCTGTGGTTTTCTCCCCGAACTGACCAACCACCGACACCCTTTCATCCCCACCGAGGTATTCACGCTGCTTTGATCTGGCCACCCCAAGGCATGTCAGGGGGGAAAGGAAAACTTCTTTCTTCGGTTTTCTCCACTTCCCCGGCCCATATTTATTTACCTTATCTCGGCTGAAATTTCAGAAGTTCAGTGACCTTTGAAAAATATATCTGCTTCTCATCTCCTCTCGTATTTCTCTCGCTCCCGCGTCTCCGTTCCATCTCTCTTCTTGATCATACATGAACTGTTTTAACTTTGTGACCTCAGTAGTGTCGTACGAAAAAAGTGTCAATTCTGACCAGTGGTGGCTAGTTTGTCTTTTAGTGAAACCGGATTATTTTCATTTATCCTCTTCTCTGCATTACTGTGTGTGCGTGTGTGTGTGGGGGGGGGGGGGGGGCTGGATGGACTTTACAGCTCAGCCACATGAGACAGGTCAGAAGTCCACACCCTTCAAAACAAACAAATCTAAGTTATCCATCTTAAGCTCATGGCCATAACATTTGAGGCCCTGTCGTCTGTGTACAGTGTGATTCATTCAGGTATGTGCTGACATGTATTCCACCATTTTGTCACACCGGAGAAAGTTTGATGATGTACAACCCTGGTCCCCATATCCATCTGTTTGCTGACGGGGGGGGGGGATCCTTTTCGCCTCAATCCTCGGTAGTAGTTTGACTGGCACTTCTTTCTGTTTTTCAATGACAAATTAAGAATCAGGTACTTTGTTCGATCTGAGGGCTGTATCTTTGACCTTTGACCTCAAACTATTGTTTGTAACGTTCACGTTCTAGGACACGTTGAGGCGTATTGTACTCATTTTGTGTCACTCTGATTGCACCGGTTATATAAATGAGAGTTGTGCAAACAGATCTGGTTGAAGTGGATGTTTTAGCTTCGAGACGTGGCAAAGCGCACTTACTTTTTTTTTTTTCATCGTAAACGTAATCATAAGATCTGCAGAAATGACTCGTTCACCGCCAGCTTTCTACCCGCATTGGAGAGGTGGGTGGGGGTGTAAAATTCCCAACCATAAACACAGGTTATATCAGCCAACGCCACAAGTACCACTTATCTTCCCCTCTTTCACAAATTTAAATAACATAACACATGCATCCATGTGAAGCAGTTGGTCCAGAGCACCAGGAAGGGGCTCTGGCCTTGTTTCAGCTGCGGCCGGAAGAGAAATGCGAGCACGCCGTCCTAATGGCAGCTCTCTCTCTCTCTCTGGGCGAGTTCAAACCGGTTGCGACGGCTGTTGAACCGCACGCCATGAGGATTTGTCATGTTATGTTTGCTTGTGATCGGCTCAAGCTTCGCTCAGGCTTTGCCAAGTACGTTTTCACCACCCCGGGCCTGGCTGTAATCTGTTCAGTATGTACCCAAGCTACCGATTTTCAGTTTCGCTCATTTCCACCTGTTAAAACGGTCGTTTGGCGCTGCTGGCTGAGAGAGATCACTGGTGACGAGGAGACTTTAAACCTCAAGACGAACATTTTCATATTTATTGATTTCATATTGTCTTGTGTGTTCAATGATGACAGTCTGGGTGGAGCGTTTCGTGTTTAACGTTGCTGCTGCTTTCTTACATGGCGATGATTTGATCTCGGTGAGACCAAATGATCGACAAAAAGGATACAATTGATTGATTTTTGGACATGTTTGTGTTTAAACCAGGTTGAATGTGTGTTATGTTATGTTGCGTCCAGTAATAGGTTTACACTGTTATCCACATTTAAGTTGGGTTTTTTTTTCCTTTTGTCATATTGTCTATTTATGTTTGGTTTATTAATAAATTAATAAATAAAATTATTAAAGCAAAATATAAATAGATGTACGCCAAAGATAAGTTTCTTTACCTGTAAGCTCTCAGAAAGTCTTAGTCTTTATTTCACCAACCTAGCTCAGACAGAAGCCCCGCCTTCCAACCGCTGACATTCGTCAGTCTGTTTCCATGGTTACAGTTAATCCCATCTCCAATGTTAAACCACACCCTAACTATAACCCTACAACAAAAAACCTTAAACTCTCCCGTTATGTGTTGTCACCCAATCAAACAACCAATCAATCGTTGATTGGTTGACGTTTGCTAATTAACTGTCGTGAGACGTCCGGACAGGTGTGCAATGGATCTCATTGGCTGAGAGGAGCAGCAAGGCGGAACTTCCGTCTGATAGATATATGGGCCTGTACTCCTCCGTTCGGCCCGTGGGAGAGGCCGGTTGTGGTCTGGTGGGACCTGGCCTCAGAATCCCAGCGCCGAGCCGTGTAATCTCATCTGGTGGAAAGTCACTGGTTAGGCTGTTAATGACACGCTCGTCTCCCCTTCGTCAGCCTGCAACGTCTGTCATTTGAGGCTGAACATCGCCCACCGTGAGACATCGTAAACAAACTGCTTTGGTTGGAATCCAACCTTCGTCTCTCTTCTCTCAACCTTTTTCGTCTTTCTGCTCCTCTTGCCTTTAACAGGTATCATCATCATATACTGTCTTTCCCCTCTTATCTCACTCCATCGCTTTCTTTAGGTGTTATTCCTCTCTCGTCCCCTCTCGCCCCCTCTTTCTCTGAACCCATGCAATGCATGTATGTACGTGCACACTTGCATCCCCTGTGTGTGTGTGTGTGTGTGTGTGTGTGTGTGTGTGTGTCAGAGAGAGGACCAGGCTAAAGGAGTCATTATTGAGTTGGAGCAATGCCAGCCCACCCTATCATTCTGCTCAAACCACTGCGGCTGCTACCTGTAAACTGAATTAGCTTGTGAGCAGCCGGGCTGAGCAGATGTCCTGATAGCAGACACCCAACCTTTACTGCTCCTTTGTCATCTATTCACTGGAAGATGCACTTCCCAAGATTTTTCACATAGGCACGCATCCTTTTTGGGGCTTTCTCTAACCGGCATCTATCCGAAATGTGAAAGCTTTTTTGTAGTTGCCCATTTTAATGGTTGTTATCTGCTAACACTTCCCTAAGAGCAGCCAAATGAGCAAGGCGGGTAGTGGCAAGTCGGAATAAAGCAGCAAGGTTGTGGCTAACGAGCAGATACAGCAGAACAAGCTGATACAGTGCTTTTCTGTCTTCGCGTCTCTCCAGAAACCTGACAGACGACCAGCTGATTCACCTCCCCTTTTCCATGCTATGCTACATTATACTTGGTAGCCCAATCGAGGTTACAGGATTTCTGTACACAGACCTAATACTGTGAACCATTTGATGGTTTTCTAGGTACGGGGATCACATCATTGACTCCAAATGGTTAAATCATTCATAAGTAAATGATGTCTGTAGGCCTTGTAATGTAACTTTTGGTGGGGGAGGGGGGGGGTGTCAGCATTAGGATTAAAGAAAACGTACTCGCATCCGTAGAATAAAATGCTCCAAATCAGATTTATTCAAGCAGGGATAACGCCTTGACAAGATTGCGGGGGTGCTTTTCCTCTGATTCATGTTCAGTTTCTTTGATTGTGCACCTGAAGAGGTTTTTTTAGTGTGCACATGTCTTTGGGATGGCAGACCCTGAAAGTTATCAGGGACATGTCTCCTGGAGGAGGAGGAAGAAGGAGGAGGAGGAGGAGGAGGAAGAAAATTAAGCGGATCAACTCCGTTTCATCTGAAAGACAGACAATGTTATGGCACAGCTAACATCATAACAGCAAATCCACCAACAAATGTAGAAGTGGAAAAAATCTCATTCAACCTTCCCCGGCCACCTTAAAGCATTTGAGTTTCAAAGGTCAAAGGTTAGCAGACACTTGAGGGAAAACCACCACACCACAGCTTAGTTGTGGTGTGGTGGTTTCCCTTCAACTGGTGATGATCATCATCTTCTAATTAAGTTGTGGTGTGGTGGCTTCCCTTCAACTGATGATGATGATGATCATCATCATCATCTTCTAACTAAGTTGTCGTGTAGTGGCTTCCCTTCAATGATGATGATGATGATGATCATCATCATCATCATCACTTGAAGGGAAGCCACTACACCACAGCTAAGTTGAACCAAATCTGAGGAAAGTTAGAAACTCGAGGAACTCAGCAACTGGTTCTTCTTGAACGTCAAGAAGAATCCGTCGCTGTGTTGCTTGAGTTTCCAATTTTCCTCAGATTCGGTTCAACTAAGCTGTGGTGTCGTGGTTTCCCTTCAACTGATGATCATCATCGTCTTCTAACTAAGTTGTGATCATCATCATCACTTGAAGGGAAGCCACTACACCACAGCTAAGTTGAACCGAATCTGAGGAAAGTTGGATACTCAAGCCACTTGGCGATGGATTCTTCTTCACGTTTAAATGAGCGTGGAGGAATTATGGAGGACCAACCTATAGAAAACTCCCCCTAAACCCCCCCCCCCTCTCTCAGGAGGTCACGGTTATTTTTCCAAACGCACTCCGTGCGTGCTTAGCACCACTTCGGAGTGTTTCTGTGATCTGCTCAGTGTCTGCATTTAAACCCTGGCGTTGTTAATCCTCTGTTGTGTCTTTGTGCCACGTCTGCAGTAACTGGGTTTGACAGGACACAGGCAGAAAGAGCGATAATAAGGTGCAATGCCGCCTACGCATCGGGCCTTTGAGTTCGCCGGAGCAGATTTCTCTCTTTGGAAAGAAAAATACGTTGGATTGCAGAAAAATGTGGCAACAGCTTCCACAAAATGATCAGTGGGGCGGCGTCCAAATGAGTGTCGGTGCACTTTGTAAAGGACGGAGGGAGGCTTTCGTCTTTGGCTGATTAAACGTGGCTCGCTTTATCGATTTCTGATGCAAAAGCATACACTGTGATGTAAAATATCAGGGTGGGATGTAAAATAATGGATACGGTCTCCACAAACACTTTCTAGCCACTATCCTTTTAAACCTTGTAATTGCTTGTGGTTTTGTTTTAGCATGTTGAACCATAACTCATTTCTCCAGCCAGGCTGCTGTTGAGATGTGTTTGTTTTACTGGTCTTGTTTTATTGCACCATAGTTACAGAGATATTTCCTCTGTCTGCCTTTACATACGTATGAACAGTTCAGATTTATACAGTAAGGAGGTAATGTTGTTTTTTGGGGGGGTTGGGGGGGAGGGACCCCCCCACACACACTTTTCTCCCAATTGTACTTGGCCAACTACTCCACTCTTCCGAGCTGTCCTGGTCTTCTGCTCCACCCCCTCTGCCGATCCGGGGAGGGCTGCAGACTACCACATGCCTCCTCCCATACATGTGGAGTCGCCAGCCGCTTCTTTTCACCTGACAGTGAGGAGTTTCGTCCATATCCCGCACTTGACCTATCACGCCATGACAGCAAAGCTTACTGTGGGGATGAGGCTGTTCTGCTAACTTCTCGAAAAGTTGACTTTTTGAAGAAACAAGGACTTCACCCAACAGCAGCGATGATCTCCATACTGTTCAGGGTCATGGAGCCCAAAGCATTATGGGAACGCTGACCACACAAACTCATTTGCCAAAGACAGATTATCCATTATCTGCCGTCTGCGGAGGCGAGTGGACACAAACAAATGAGGATGTCACGTTTTGACGGGAGGCCACTGCGAGGTGATGATGAAATACTGGAAGTAAAAACACTGTGGGTTTGCGTCGACATATTCGCTCGTTTAATTTTAGAAATTAGAGAAACCGGTAGAGTGTTGCAGATGCGGCTGTGCATCTAGAAACGAGGTGGATCTGTCCACCGGTATCGTAACGACTTAGCTCGACAAACTTCTCAAGACAAATTCCTGCAAATCAGAAACATCTGAAATAATCTCACCTCGCCAGATGATTATCCTCACTCCTCCTTACGTAGCTCTTCTTTATGGTACAATGCAACATAAGCACGCCGTTTAGATGAGCATCTTTTGACATGTGTGACATCACATAGGCACAAAGAGAAACAGAAGGCAGCTAAAGGGAGTGAGGGAGAGATTGAGAGGGAGAGAGAGGATATGAATTTGACTGAATGCATGCTATTTGCATTTGTCCTCCCCTGAGCAGAGATCTATACTCATTTCTCATTCTTCTCTCTCTCTCTTTCTCGCTCTCTCTCAGTCGCTCTCTCAATCTATCGCTCTCTTGCTCGCTCTCGCTCTCTCTCATATACACACCCTGTCACCCTATACTTGTGGGGACCCCTCGTTAGCTAAATTAGTTCCCTAGCCCTTAATCCTAGCCTTAACCATCATAACTACATATGTAACCTTAACCCTTACCCTAGTTTTAACCTAATACTAATTCTAACCTTAACCCTGAACCCAAGTCCTAACCCTAAAATAGACCCTTTTCCTCATGGGGACCCATAAAATGTCCCCACAATGTAGGGCGCACACACACACACACACACATGGTTTCCGTGATTAAAATTATAGTGATGTTGGAAACCTCAGAGAGCTTCATTTCTGACGCCAGACGTGACTCTCTCAATTCACGGCAGAAAACGTCTATTCTGACTATACGATCATTCCACATCGAGTCTTCAGATCTAAATTTTCTCATTCTTGATTGACATGAATGAAATTTTCTGTAAATTCAGGGGTGCGCTTCAAAATATTTGACCTCGTTCTCTGGACCGCCGGTGAAACGTGCGAAACTTCATCGGGAAACGTGGAATTATTTCACATTGGAGCAGAAGCTGTGTCTCGGTGACTCAACGAGGAATCACATGGGTAGCTTTGACAGACATTTTTTTCCAGCGATGTGAAAACCGCTGGGAGAGGACCCGCGGAGCCTGGGAATACACCCGGATTAGCCTGCGCCTGAGCCACTTCAGAGGCCTCCACTAAACGGATCCTGGCTTCACAAGCTCATTTCATGGATAAGGGGTCATTAAGGCCCGCTGTAGTAATGCCATTCTACATGGTATTGGCATCTTAAAGATGAAATGTGTACCATTGCTGCTTCGCTCCAGTATTACTGCATGATTTGAAAACATCAGCGGTGGTTGCGTAGTGGTGCAGCATATCTGCAAAACAGCGGATCCGTATTTGAAATGTATCTGAAGTAACAGCCAGTGAAGATGTTTTCGCTCCTCAGTTTCGGCTGAAAATCACAAGTACTAGTTTCTCATGGCTCACATTTTAGTCATTTAAATCGATTGGCATGTGGTGTTGTGATAATATTACGCACTGTGGTATTCTCACGTGAGTACTACACAGTATGGGAATGCTATTTCCCTTGTTGTTGTAAACTTGTCATTTATTTTCTCAAACAAAGATAACATTTTTTGTGTTTTTGTGAATTCGCGGTCACATATGCACACATACACAGACTTTATTGAATGGTGCTTGCACTAATGATTGCACACGGCATCTATTATTCTAATACTGTACACAGATAACACCAACCATGTAATATTAAGACCTCTCTTCATATTACTTTTGACCTTTTTTTTTAACTCACATTACCCTTTACTTTTTATGTCATTCTTCCATTTATTGCTTTGTCTTAATAGCTAAGTAATCATGGTATCAAGCCAAATTCCTAGTGATGTAAAAACTTACTTTGCAACTGATTCTGGTTCTGATTTCGCCAGTTTTCTCATATTATGGATGGATTTCCAACTGAGCTTAAAGGTAGACGATCAGTTTCAGTCGACTCCTACTAGTTAACATCTGTATGCAACACTAGCAGTGTCTACGTGTTAATATGTCAGACGTCAGGACCTTGGCATTTTGACAGAGGGCCTTCTCACCCATACCAAGTCAGACAGACCTTTTAACAACCTCGGCTTCACCCTTGAAGCGTGTGTGGACACAACACAAGCTACCACGAGGAACAGCAATGGTAGATTGTGTAAGTGTCAGTTTACTGTTTGAGGGCCTAGAGGACATCGCTCATTTGTTTTCCCTGTCATCATTTCCCACATCTGATCCAGGGATTTAAAGTATCAACAATCTCATCACGATCTGGCATCTCAACCTCAGTCTCTCTGGACTGTGTCATGGTCTGGTGTTTGAATAGGTACACCAGCCCGGTAAAGGCCGTCTGGTTTCACTAATGCTGTTAACAACACTAGCATTAGCACTGGGCGGCACGGTGGCGCAGTGATTAGTGCTGTCGCCTCATGGCAAGAAGGTCCTGGGTTCGAACCCCGGGGTTGTCCAACCTTGAGGGTCATCCTAGGTCGTCCTCTGTGTGGAGTTTGCACGTTCTCCCCGTGTCTGCGGTGGGTTTTCTCCGGGTGCTCCGGTTTCCCCCACCATCAAAAAGACATGCATGTTAGGGTTAATACTCCTGTCTGTGCCCCTGACCGAGGCAATGGAAAGAAGAACTGGAGTTGGTCCCCGGGTTCGGCATAGCGGCTGCCCACTGCTCCTAGCTACAGAGCTAGGATGGGTTAAATGCAGAGCATGAATTTCCCCACGGGGATTAAAAAAAGTAGCACGTGCCCGTCTATATTGAAGTGATATGTTTTGCGGGTCACTGTTTGCAGCAGGGCCTTCTGAGGCATAGATAAAACCCAGCCGCTGAGGATGCACAAGCCAGTGCATTCTTAGTGCCGGTCCCAAGCCTGGATGAATGGGGAGGGTTGCATCAGGGAGAGCATCTGGCGTAAAACCTTTGCCACATCAAATATGTGGATCATAAATCAGATTTCCATACCAGATCGGTCAAGGCCCGGGTTACCAACGACCGCCACCGGTACTGTTGGCCAGCTGGGTGCTGGTGGAAACTATGCTACTGTTTGGCGAAGGAGAAGGATGTGGTGAGGGAGGACATGCAGGTGGCTGGTGTAACAGAGGAAGATGCAGAGGACAGGAAAAGATTGAAACGGATGATCCGCTGTGGCGACCCCTAACGGGAGCAGCCAAAAGTAGTAGTAGTAGTAGTAGTAGTAGATTCTGAGGCATAAGTAAGGCCTACCTCAGCCCTTCAATGGTCTCTGGTGATACTCTGCAGTGAATACCAATTACCGTTGCATATATTGCTGTGTACAATGATTCCTTTTCTACATACACTTGCCATTTTTATGCTCTCTTGGCCTAATTTTCCAGTTTTACTTTTTGGTGGGAACACTTTTCTATTTTGCACTTTGATTTTTCCAATTCTTTGGCTCTTTACGAAACTAAACTAAATACTCTCAATTTCACATGCACTCCTGGGTATGATACGATTGCTACGTATGAAGCAAAGTACTACTACTACTACTACTACCACTTCATATAGTACTGCTATGATACAGGCCAAGAGGCTTTTTGGATATGACGGATTAGGAGAGCTTGTCTACACAGTGATTTTTAATATCGGCAGCTTCTCTCGACAAACATGTTTGGGGGCAGAACTGTCACAGGAAATAGAGACAAACGGGGAGATTAAGTGTCTGAAAGCCCGACAAGCCCATAGAGTGAAGAAATCACACCCCTGCACATGGAACGAAACAAAGCTTTTTTCTTTTTTTTTTTCTTTTTTTAATAAAGCACGTTAGCATCCTTATCGTTCGGCAGCGCTCAAAGCACCTGCCTGCTCAGCGAAAACAAGACAATCCTCTCTTTTGGACCGCTTAGATAGGAAAGAGAGGATTATTCTGCAAGAGAATACCAAGGCGTTGGGATTAAACCCTTTCCCGGCCGGCCACCCACGGCATCAGACGGGGAGTACTAACTCGCTCCCGGGTCTTTGACGATCATCTCCACATGCTGTCAGAGTTGATGTAGCACATAGATCGAAGAGAGTCACATTAGAATGAAGGCAGATGCGCCGCATCTGTGACGTAAACTGGCTTTCGCCCACCCGGTTTCTGAAGGGGGGAATGCCCGTAATGCAGAATTTCTCTTACACTGAAAGCAGCTCATTTTAGATGTTGTGAACCAGAAATGACCTCTCTCTTAAAAAAAAAAAAAAAACCTAGCCTCCAAAATAAGAGACCAGACTTTAAATTTTTGAGGTCATCACAAAGTATGATGTTCTAGTTATTCCAGTGAAATTGTGATGAAATGGATGTAAGTTTAAAATCTTGGACAAAATCTGGGCCGGGAAAGTGAGTGACGTGTTCCTCTGTCTCAAAAAACTATTAACCATGTTCTTGAGCAAGGCACTTCCCACTGGAGCTGCTCAGTACACTCTTACAGCCCTGTTCTACTCTGATACAGGTCCACATATTAACAACTGTGAGCTGCCCAGTAAAACCACACCCTTTGACTCTCCACTACTGGGACCTGCCCAGTACCACCACTGTAGTCTGCTGTCGATCACTGGGAACTGACGAGTACAACCATGGTCTTCTACTGTCAACCACTGGGGGCTGTCCAGTAAGCCACTCTCGTCTACTGTCAACCACTGGGAGGTGTCCAGTACAACCACTCTAGTCTACTGTCGACCACTGGGAGGTGACCAGTAAAACTACTCTACTCTACTTCTTGACCACTGGGAGGTGTCCAGTGCAAACATAGTTCTCTGTTGTTGATCACTGGGAGCTACCCAGTACAAACATAGTCTTCTTCTGTTAACCACTGGGAGCTGCCCAGTAAAGCCACTCTAGTCTACTGTCGACCACTGGGAGGTGACCAGTACAGCCACTTTAGTCTACTGTCGACCACTGTGAGGTGACCAGTATAAACATAGTTCTCTATTGTCAATCACTGGGAGCTACCCAGTATAACCATAGTATTCTGCTGTTAACCACTGGGAGCTACTGAGTACAACCATAGTCGGCTACTTCCTCTAACCCCAGTAACTTGTATTCTATTTATTCTAGGGGGAGACATGGCAGCCCCTCACTTAGAGAAGAGATATGGCTTCATGACATCACAGTCTTCTCCCAGTCAACACAGCCCAACATTAAAGAGCCTGGGGCTTGTTATTTCAGAAATCACAACGCTCCGTCTGCACCGCAGGGCCTTTGACTGACACCCGTACGAAAACATACAATTATCCAGCAATAGCCTCCATCTGGCAAGTAAGCTGTCGAAAAGTAAATCACGCGCCCCTTCCCCTCAGCGCTGACAACAGCAAAACACACTTTGACATCACAATGGGCTTTTCCATTGGGATGCCATGTCGGTAGCCAAGAAGACACGAGCTACAAAGACCACAATCTATTATGTATGACGGATGGGAATTTAGCCACCAGGACTACCAGTACATTTGACGGCAGAGAAGAAAATCACTAAACAACCGGAGCGAAATACAAGGATTGGACATGTAACAGAGGGAATGATCTCTGAACAACAGTCAGAAATATAACCAGTGTTTGGCTGCTGGGTGTCGGTACACTAAGTCCCCATCATTGTAAAATAAAAAGCTCATTTAGCTTCTCAGTGAAGTGAAATGAAAGTCGGTGGACACGCAGACTCCTTTACAAAGAGTTTTATTGCAAAAATACTGGTTTTCTTTCGTGTTTAGCGCCTATACTGTTTGGTTTTGCTGTGTTTTGCCTGTAGTGCTATACTGTGAGGTGTACATCGTGGCTGTCATGCTGGGTTGAACACAGGCGAAGCTGATCGATGCAGGGGAAAATAAGCCTTGAGAGACTTATATTAGTTCACAATAACCGTATTCACCAGCCGTCCAGTCAGTTCAGATTAAAGCAGGGAGGGAAAGCATCTTTAAGTAATATAAGCATGGCAATCTTGACGGTCTGTGTAGCTCGAGGGGTGGAAGATGGCACTGCCTTCCAGGGTTGCGAGTTCCAATTCCTTGTGTGTCTTCATTGGAGCAGGTGGAGGGGGCCACCGGTATTGCTGGGGTGGTGAGTTCAATTCCTGCAGGGGGCCACCTCCCTTAAAACCATCGGCACTCCTTGTTTTTTCTATTAAAGGCCTTCACCAAGCACCTTACGGACAGCATATCGTGGTACTCGACACTGAATATTGTCGAGAAAATTCTGAAAACAGCGATTTCACAGGTGCCAGCCTGTCGAACCGGTCGTTCCTCTCCTGTGTTACAGCCCTGGCGGTGGGAGGGGGGGGGGTAATATTTAGGAATGCACTGATAACACTTATATGTAGAGGAGTAGAATAATATATACAAGAGACGTCGTCAGTTTTGGGGTTACTGGAAGAAAAACTGTTTCTGCATTTCAAATACCCAGTGTCATTTTATGATCCTGCACAACATCCCATGTGGCTTTACTTTCATTTGCTGAAATTTCTGCATGGCTCTTGGTAGTAGTGAATATTACTACTGGGGAGAGACTCAGTGAGCACAGTCTAGCCATTGAAAAGGGCGGACACAAAAAATCTTGGCTACCAAAAAAAGCAAAGAATACGTGGTCCCTGTACGGCAGGTGAGGTCGAGACAGAGACGCACTTCCTCCTAAATTGTGAGAAATTCCAAAACATAAGAGAAAAATGCCAGGAGAAATTTGAAAATCGGATTCCAAAATTTCTAGCCCTGAATAAGACAGAGCAATGGCCACTTATTTTTGGAGCGGGCCAAAGGTCACACACTTGCGGCACAATATGTGTCAGAATGGCATAGCCTAAGGGTCAGTGAGTGAGCAAAACAGTCAATTACTGTTCCAATTACTGTCAATTACTGTCCAAATACTATTCTGTATTTCTACCAGTCCTACCTATGACTTTTCCCATTTATGTTGTTTTTATCTTTTTCTTTTTTTAATACTCTATTAACCTGTTTCACTGTCACCTGCTTTGGCAACATTGTAATGAATGCAGCCATGCCAATAAAGCGTTATTGAATTGAATTGAGTTGAGTTAAACTGAACTGAATCGTCATTAGCCACCCTTGACTCCAGTTTGGTATCGGCCCTCGTGAATAGGGGGTGGTGGCGAGGGTACAGTGTTACAGTGCATTCCCAATAATCACATTTGCTACGTCATCACATCTGTGCACAGCACAAAGCGTTGGCAATAGAGAACTTAGCCGATAGATCCATAAACTAAATGTGCAGAGACAAATGCATGTGTGTGTATCAGCTAACGCGCACACGTGCGCACGCACACGTGTGCCAGTCATCAGAGCAGGGGACGCACGGCACGCCCGCGGTCACTGCCGCTTATTCTTTCGCTGTTTCAGCGATTTCCTCCGTTTCACAATCATCTCGTACAATGTATCCATCCCTTCATCCAGCCCCTCTCCGATGATGGCGCAGGCCGGCTGGACGTGGTACGGGGTGGAGGGGCTGAGCTCGGACAGGGCCAGCTGTCTCTCTATGTCCGCCACGGGCAGCGACCTGGGCAGGTCCTGCTTGTTGGCGATCACCAGCAGCGGGGTGCCCTGGTTCTCCGCGAACTTGGTGATCTTGTGCAGCTCCGCCTTGGCCTCCTCCAGCCGGTCCACGTCCACGGAGTCCACCACGTAGACGATGCCGTCGGTGCAGCGGCTGTAGGGCTTCCACAGCGGCCGCAGCTTCTCCTGGCCGCCGACGTCCCAGAAGTGACAGCTGATGCCCCTCGCGCCGCCGTTGCTCAGCCGGATCCTCTCGGTGTTGAAGCCGATGGTGGGCACGGTGTTGACGAACTCGTTGAATTTCAGCCGGTACAGCACGGTGGTCTTGCCCGCAGAATCCAGACCGAGCATGACGATGTGCAAGGACTGGAAGGCGGCCAGATTTGAGAAACTATTCCCCATTTTGCAGCCCTGCGCAGAAACGCGACAAAATGCACTCCTGCAAAAAAGGCAAATAATTCAGCTCGGCGGAGCAGATGTGGCGGTGGATTAGGAATAGCCCATGACTTCTGACACTGCTGTTAGAACCCAGTCATTGCATGCGGCATATAATGATAAAACAAAACAAAACAAACAACAACAAAAAACCCCACGCAGGAACGACTGTTTCCGCGTCCTCTCTCACCACTTCTCACTCCTGCTCAACAGATCGGAAGGGCGCAGCCCTCGATGCGCGGCGACACGCCGACTGCCAAACAAGCCGCAGCATCACTGGACTCCATCCCAAAACGGTGTGCGTAAAAAAAAAAGAGAAGAAGAAGAAGAAGTGCGGAGAATTCGTCGTGCGCGTCGTTCGTTAAAGGTGACTCACCACCCGTAGGTCTCTCGTAGGAGCAGATTCAGATTTTGGGGGGTTGCCGCGAAGGTGGAGGAAGAGGAGGAGGTGGCGGCTCCTCCGAGGCCTGCGTTTCAATGCCAAGGATCCTGCGCCTATAACTTGGGAGACGTGTGATCAGAATAAAAAGTTGCCTTCGAGTCCAGCTATAATACGGCAGTATCCAAAATACAGGAACGAGATAAAACACCGCGCAGCAACACTCGTTGTAGGACGTTCAGCAGCTCCAGCCAGATGGAGTCTTTCGCAGTCAGACTGGATGGGCAATAGAATAGCACATGATCAATGTTGTATGGCATATATTTAAAATACCTGACGAGGTCCTCTCGCCTGTAACGTTTCGGCCTTGTCCTTGATGGCACCTGCTGTTCAGTGGGAATAATGCACCCACGCCAGCTAAATAGTCTGCAATGAAAAGCTCTGCCGCTAGATAGCAGCACAACATTTCATATCTTGATCCGCTTTCAGTCAGGCCATGAAACCAAATCATTCTAATTGCCTGTTTTATGTGTAGACCTGGGGTTTTTTTTTTCAACCAGCTATTTTTGCATGTGTGTTTCGTCATACTTTCATCATGATTTCCATATACGTTCAGGGCATTGTGCTAAGGTTGGCTGTTAAATAGCATTATGAATCTCAAGGCCAAAGAAAAGTGTGACTATCCAACCGGTTCAGTTAAGGGAAAGGGCAATGTTTCTGTTACTGTATTGATAGTATGCAGAGGCTGTCTGCGATATTGACAGTTTAGCCCTTCAGTAATACACTTCATAATTACATAATTGATAATAATTATATAATTGATTTTCATGTTGCAGAGCAATGAGGTTGGAAACAGCCAACGGGTGGAAAGGAGAGGTTTTTGCATGCGGTCTCAACTAGAGAACAAGGGCATCCAGGGATGCTGAAATTCATATGGCAAAATAAAAAGACTGGCACATGGGGAAAAAGTTGGTGTCACTCATCTAAGCGAATGACCGTTGGATCATCGTTTCTTAGATATATTCGTAAAACAGTGTATGCAAATTGTTTCACTAACCTTTCAAGGTTTGGGGATGAAAATCGATGGCCTTGCAAGGACAAACAGAAATACCGTAATTTCAAGCATGTTGCATGGAGAGCACGTTTATACAATGAACTGAGTGGCAGTTTTATGCTGCTCAGTTTTAAGTTTCATAAGGCCGTAAACAATATGTTAGTAGCAAGTGGTGGGTTCTGTTTCACGGAGACAGTGGAGGGGAAAAGGTGAGATACAGCAGTAGAAATTATATTTTTGAATGTACTCATCCTAGAAGTGTTTCAAACAACTTTTGCGATCACATAGGTTTCCTCTTCTGATGCTTTTTTTTTTACATACTATATTGTAGTGTTGCATGATTTATGTTCTCCTAATCCCTGAAAAAGCACATCATGTCTGAGAGAGAAAACGTCACGGACTTTGCTACTTTATTTATTTATTTTGCAATGCATCTATTAATAATGAACAATTCAGACTAATGACTGAATCATCACAAATGAAGTGAGGGCTTTGTTCAGTTCCCCAGTAAAGCCACTCAGCGGGTGTCCGTATTGGGCTTTGCGTAAAACTTGTTCCACACTTCTGAAATTTTGGCATACATTCATGATCTGAAAATCATAGTGAGAATCTCCAAGCACAGCTCCGGCATATAACTATGAGTTTTACATAACGGTGGACTCCAGTGGTGGCAAATGAATCACCGTGAATATGGTGGAAAAGTGAGACAGGTTTATGAAAATAATTTGAAAATAAATGCCCGGTGTTCACGTGTTCCTTAAAATCTGCCTGTTTTAAGCAGATACAGTGCTGTCATGTCCTGGCTGACAACCTGTCCCCCATCTAGAGGCAGTCATAACTGGTAGATAATTGAAAACGTGTTATCATACATGTCAAGTGGACATCTGAGGTAAAGCTGAATGTGATTCTGTACTCAGACTCACACACACACGCACACATACATAGTACACCGGAGGCCAACCTCCGTCTGACTCTCTCGCTCTCTTTTTCATGCTGTCACTTTTCTCCCCTCTGTTTGCTTCTCCCTCCCTCCCTTTCCTCCTCCCTCCCTTATTGATCTCTCATCTAATGAGGGTACAATCAATACAGCCACAGAGAAAGGGGGTGTGGCACCGGGTTTACCCGCAGCGTGCAAATACACCGCCGTTCTCTCTTCTCTCTGCCTCGCTCTCTCTCTCTCTCTCTCTCTCTCTCTCTCTCTCTCTCTCTCTCTCTCTCATCATTCAACCACAATAGGACCCATTCTTTTTATTCAGCATGTATAACAGCCGCCCCCCGAAATGATTAGTATACTCGAGGCGTATAAATACAGTGTATATTTTGCACAAAGCTATTAATAGAATAGGTCTTAAGGCCTGGCCAGTGTGTGCATCTGTGTGTGTGTGTGTGTGTGTGTGTGTGTGTGTGTGTGTGTGTGTGTCCTTGCTTAAAGAACAAGCAGTCTCTCTCGCTACATAGCTTGCTGCCAGACTACAACAGTCTTCCATCTCTCCCAGTAGGACCAGAAGTCTCTCCGAGTCACTTAGATAGAGGAACTTAGGGAATATTTCCATTATTATTATTGTTGTTGTTGTTGCATGCTGTGGTCAAGTATGCAAATGTTATGCCTATGTTATTTTTGTGCTATCCCTCCAAGGATAAATGATGTCCTGCGATGAAGTCTATGACTTGTGAATTTCGTATACTACATGAAGCCTTTCCAAGACATGAATTTATTTAGATCCCATGGTAATTTTGGGGGACTCTTATCCCCACTTTTGAATGTTCTTCTTTCAGCTTATCCCCCGTTTCTCAGGGGTCACCAGAGCGGATTTTATAGTTTCCATCGGTACCTTGTGAGGGCACAGCACCAATGGCGCCCGTTCTCAACCCGGGCTTTGACAGACCCGGTATGGTCTCTTCAAGCCGCGTACTGATTTGGCACAATTTTACATCGGATGCCCTCCCTGACACAACCACTAACCCTATGGACAGGGGCACAGGTAAAGCACTGGATGCCATCCCAGTATCCATGGACTTGCGCCAATACCTGTCGCTAAGCATACAATACAGAATAAATTTTAGTAAATTTGGCATAGTCACTTATCTTTTCCTTTGGTGCGCGAAGATCAAGTGATGACAGTTTCGAAGGCTTTAGGAGAGACCTTAGTCAAAACAAATGTACTGCTAGTGCCATACTGGTAGGGGATGGTTTAAATAAACTCTACAAATCATACTAACATATCAGTGTAAGTCAAAGACAAATTCGAAATAGGACGCATTCAAATACAACATGAAACGGGTGGATGGACGGACACAGACAGACAGACAGAGAGATAGATAGATAGATAGATAGATAGATAGATAGATAGATAGATAGATAGATAGATAGATAGATAGATAGATAGATAGATAGACAGACAGACAGACAGACAGACAGACAGATAGATAGATAGATAGATAGATAGATAGATAGATAGATAGATAGATAGATAGATAGATAGATAGATAGATAGATAGATAGATAGATAGATAGATAGATAGATAGATAGATAGATAGATAGATAGATAGATAGATAGATAGATAGATAGATAGATAGATAGATAGATAGATAGATAGATAGATAGATAGATAGATAGATAGATAGATAGATAGATAGATAGATAGATAGATAGATAGATAGATAGATAGATAGATAGTTTTGAATATGGGACTTAATCAGCCCATCACTCCATATCCCAGGGAAGTAGCCAATTCTGAATACTAAATTGAAAAGTTTCAGAATTGCTGATCTGAGTTTAGAGTCTGTGTGTTTAATCATTTCATTAAGGATGCCATCATGTCCACAGGCTTTTTTACATTTTAGGGTTTTCAGTTTCTGACCTTGTTCTTTTCCGGTAATTTCATTATCTAATGGGTTTTGGTAGTCCTTAATGATTGTTTCTAATTGGTTCAATTTTTCTAGTGTTTGGTCTCATTCGGGTGTGTTGCGTGTTTCTTGGTATAAGTATTTGAAGTGCTTTATCCATATATCTCCATCTTCAATGGCTAGAATATTATTATTACTTTGTTGAAGGTCTTCCAGTGGTCCCAGAAACTGTTTGTTTATTGATTTTTCAACTATTTTGACCTGGTTTTTGAGATGGTGCTCTCTCTTAGTTCTCAGCGTCTATTTATATTGTTTGAGTGTGTCACTATAATGAATACGTAGATCCTGATTCTCTGGAGCCCTGTGCTTGGTCGGATAATTGTCTTAGTTTTTTTCCTAATTTTTTTGAACTCTTGAGTCAAACCATTTTTCTTGCTTACCTGTTCTGGGTTTAGTTTTGGGAAGGATAAGTTAGATTGTACCACATGATGAAAGATATTGTTGATGTGCTTTGTGGCTACATTTACTCCTTCTTTACTGTGTGGATATGTATGGACCAGGAAAGAATTTAAATGGTCTTGGTTTCCGTGGCAGGTCATTCCTTCTTGTTATTCAGGTAATCTGTTTTGCTCCCATCTGTAGTGAGTTGTTATATAGTTTAATGGGATTGGGGCATGGTTGGAGTGTGTTCTTTTTAGTAATAGCCTGATGTGGTTATGGTCTGAAAAAGGGGTTTGTTGCTGAACTGTGAATGCTCTGAAAGGGACGGGGTCCAAATCTGTTATTGCACCTACTGTGCTAGTGCCAAGAGAAGAACTGTAGTTGTAACAGCCAAAGGAGTCTCCTCTTAACTGACCATTGACTATGTACAGAATGAGGGCCTGGCAGAATTGCAGTAGTTCGTTCCCATTTCTCTCTTTGCACTGCATGCTGGGAGGTTGGGTGTGTGAGTGAGCATGATGGATGTGTGAGTGGTGCGGAGTTTTGATTTGTTTTCCGTCTTTTTTTCTTTTCTTTTTTCCCTGTAGTCTTCATCTGTCCTATGTGCATGATCTGGTAAGCTTTCTTAATACCTTTTCCTGTGTGTTGGCTGAGTGTTCGGTGGTTTTGTTGGGTGGTTTTTGGGAGGAATGGTGTCCTCTGAGATGCAACCTCCATCCAGCCATCATGGGATCCGGATAGTCCCGCCATTGCCCAGTGTGATGGTGGAGGAGGTTTTGTTGGCCATAAGAGGGCAAGTTGGACATGGCAATCTACTGGTTGCTTCCAGAATGAACAAGGCTGTGATGGTGTTTTTGAAAGACGAGCGTCATGTCAGTGAGATGACTGAGAGTGGTGTAGTTATCAGGGACATCTATAGTTTCCCAATTGTCAGTTCCCTCTACCAGAATCAGTGTGTTGGGTGGGCCACCATTTATCTCCAATGAGTTGTGGGAAAATGAGCTGCAGAGGACTGGAAAATTTGGCAGTGCTTTCAAAACTGTCAGTCTCGGATGTAAAGATCCGAAGCTGAAACATGTTCAGTCACTCAGGAGGCAGGTGTTTATGATTTTGGACTCTCTGATGCAGTTTGGAGGTTTCCTTTAGAGTTAAACACGGTAATGGCTCGTGCATGTTGTATGCTAGTTCAGGGCAGTTGAAATGTTTTGAGTGTGGCGATGTTGGACATAGGCGCTTCACATGTCCGCATAGACAGCAAGCGGAGGAAGACACCGCAGATGCTAACATCCTGCCCCCCCCCCCCCGATAATGTCTCCAAGGCAGGAGAGGGGAGGGGAGTCAGTCGGAGGAACAGCCTGCTCCACTGGTTGTACATGAGGAAATAGCCTCTCAGCCTGTGGCCTCGGAGCCAGGGGCAGAGCTTGCAGAAACAAGGGTGTGTTCAGTGGTGAGGTACAGAGTGGGAAGGGTGGACGTAGGCATACAGAGGGGAATACTGAGAGTGTAGAGGAGATTCCCAGTAGCCAGATAACGGTTGAGGCTGAGGATATGGAATATGATTTGGGGGAGTCTGATAGTGTGTCAGTTGGTGAAACATCATACCGCAGCGCAGACCTGTTTTCTCTGGAGGACATCAATGTTTTTATGGATGAAACTTTTGAGAAGTCAGTAAAACTAAAAGATTATTTTAATGATACAGAGAAGTTCATCTGGTCTGTTGGTTTTCTGCGGAAGCTGGTTGATTTTGAGCTGCTTGATGGGGAAAACGTTTATGCCTTAAGAAGCGTGTAACAGCCTTGAGAAAGGCAGCAAAGGGGAAAACTGTTAGAGGGACCAAAGTGGGGAAATAAATTATGATTTCCATCACAGGTGCTTTATTCTTTTTTCTGTTGCATGCCGGTCTGTTAGATAGGTTCTTTATTTTTATTTTAACTACTTTTATTGAGGCAATTCTTTCTCTGCATTTAACCCATCCTAGCTGTGTAGCTACGAACAGTGGGCAGCTGCTGTGCAGCGCCCAGGAACCAACTCCAGTTCATCTTGCCGTGCCTCGGTCAGGGCCACAGACAGGAGCATTAACCCTAATATGCATGTATTTTTGATGGTGGAGGAAACCGGAGCACCCAGAGAAAACCTACTGCAGACACGGGGAGAAGATGCGAACTCCACACAGAGGAAGGCCTGGGGTGACCCCCAAGGTTGGACAACCCCAGGGTTCAAACCCAGAACCGTCTTGCTGTGAGGTGACAGCACTAACCACTGGGCCGCCACGCTGCATTTCAAAGGTTCTACATTTCAAAGTTACTTGCATCCAGTCTAGTTAGTAGCTCCATTACTCCAGTTGGTGTCACTGATTACCATCTAATCACTGTAGATTTGATAATTTCTCCTGGGCAAAAAGTCAGGTCATATTGGCATTTCAACAACAAGTCACTGCAGGATAGCATTTTCTGTCAGAGCTTTGAACAGTTTTGGGTCTGCCGGCAAAGCAAAAAAAAAAAAAAGCTGATTTTGATCCACTGAGGCAGTGGTGGAATATGGACAAGGCACAGATTTGTGTTTTCTGTCAGTAGTATACATCTCAATCCAGTGCTAGGATTAAAGCGGTAGTTCAGCAGCTGGAGGACAGTATTAGGAACATTGAGTGTGCTATGAACAGTAATCCAGACTTTGCTGCTGGTGGCCTACTGCAAGAAAAAAGACTGGAGTTCAGGACTTTCATGCAGGAGGAGAGTGGAAGGAGCCCTTATTAGGTCTCGTTTCCTCAACATCAAAGACATGGATGCTCCGAGCTTTCTTCAGTTTGGAGAAGACTGTTGCCAGGAGTAAGCTGATGACATCCCTAAAGCTCCCTGGTGACACGGTGACCAAAGATCCAAAGGAAATGAGTCATGCTGTGATTTTTTTTTTTTTTTACTCTTCTCTCATTGGAGCAGAGCAGTGCGATCAGGGCAGTGCTGTAGAGCTGTTGGAGAGGCTTCCTCAGCTCAATCCTGAAGAAAAGCCCGACCTGTACAGAGAACTCAGCTTGGAGGAGCTGACTGTAGCTGTTGGTCAGATGGCTTCAGGACAGGCTCCAGGGATAGATGGGCTCGACACTGACTTTTATAAGCATTTCTTGTGTTCTGTTGTATCTGATCAGCATAAAGTATTCTTGGGAGTGTGTTCATGCAGGGACAATGCCTGTGTCTTGCAAGAGGGCAGTTCTCTCCCTGCTCCCTAAAAAAAGAGAATTAGCTTTGCTGAAAAACTGGAGGCCGTTGGCCCTTTTATGCTCGGACTATAAAGTGCTTTCCACTGTCAAACAGACTAAAAGAATATCTGGATATACTGGCTCATATGGACCAAACATACTGTGTACAGGGCAGAAGAAGAATAATGGACAGTGCCTTTATGCATGCTCAATAATCCAGATAAGAAAATCAAAGAAAAATGAATCAGTTCATCTGGACACAAATGACATAAACACTGTCTAGATGAACTGATTCAACTTTCTTTCAATAATGGACAGTCTTTTTCTTTTTCGAGATGTGACTGACCTATGTAACTGTATGAACTTGGATCAAGAAAAGGCATTTGACAGGGTGGACCATGGCTGTTTGTTTTCAACACCTAAGGCATTTGGTTCTGGTGACCATTTTGTAGCATGGGTGGGGTTATTGTGCAGTGGTGCTGAGTGTTTGGTGAAGGTTGGGGAGGATTGAGCCAGCCAATTCCTGTGCAGAGGGGGATAAGGAAGGTTTGTCCCATCTCAGGGCCACTTTACAGTCTAGCTATTGAACCTCTGCTGTGCAAGCTGAGAAGCCATCTCAGCGGGCTCTCACTGTCAGGGACACAAGACAACCTACCTTTGGTAGTTTCTACTTATGCGGATAATTTAAATGCATATGTCAGGGATCAGGGGAACTTGGGGGCGCTACAGGAAAGTCTGGGTTTGTATCAGAAGGCCTCACCAGCAAAGGTAAACTAGGCAAAATTTGAGGCCTTACAGGTGGGACAGTGAGGAGAGAGGGCAGCACCCAGTCTGTCTGCAGGTCTGCAGTGGGTGAGAAGAGGGATGAAAGTGTTGGGGGTATTTTGGGGCACAGAGGATTATCAGAGGCAGAATTGGGAGGGTTTGATGGAGAAATTGTGTGCCAAGTTGTCTAAATGGAAATGGTCACTACCCCAGCTGTATAAGGGTTGAGTTTTGGTTGCCTCAACACAGTGGCACAGATTGATTGTCCTACCTCCACCAAGAGGCCCAATTTAAGACATTCAACGGGCCATAGTGGACTTTTTCTGGTCAGGGCAGCACTGGATCTGGGCCCCTGCCTTATACTTGCCAGTGGAAGAGGGAGGACAGGGTCTCATGGGCATTACCTCTCAGGTGGTGGCCTTAGGCTGAAGACTGCACAGAGACTGCTGTACCACTGTGGTGGGCTGTGGCTAGACATAGCCAAGCTCTTTCTGTTGACAGCTGGTCATCTGGGCTACCGTAAAAAACTGTTTCTGCTGAGGCTGGAGGAGGCAGATATGACAGGCCTGTTGCCTGTACGCCTCTGTCCTGGATGCATGGAAGATCCTGATGCATGGAAAATCCCGAAGGCTGCCAGGGAGCCTGCTGTGATGGCTGGTCTGTGGCTGTTTGAGGAGCCATTGTTTTACAACAGCTCCATTTCAGCCTAGACCCTGTCCTCAGCCAACATAAGTCTTCTATGAAAGAGGACGGATTTGTGAAGCTGGGACATCTGCTGACGTCCACTGTGACCCTGCAACAATGCACCAACATCAGACCCAGGTTGTTGAATCATATTATTGAGGAAGTGTGTGATTTGCTTCCAGAGTATCTGAGGACATTTATGATGGAGAACTGTGAGCTGGCTGGCCAGTGAAAGGAGGATGTGGAATACACTTTCCACAGTTAACTGTCTCTCCTAATGCAGGGGAGTGGTAAGAGTAGGAGGACCACCTCACTTCTTTCATGACCCTATGGCTGGATGAGTTTGAGAACCTAGGAAAAAAGGCAACTTACAACCTGTGTGTGAAGGTGGGGCACTTTGTCTCTGCAGGCCATGAAAGCATTGAGATGGACTGATTTTTTTGGCCCAAGCTCTTCCCCAAAGGCTACTGGCGGTCCTTGTACAAGCTACGGGTTGAAAAATGGTCAGCTGACCTCCAGTGGAGGATTGTGCATGGGGCAATAGCCACAAAAAGACATAGAGTGCACCTGGATCCTGATCACAGGGAGGTGTGTCTGATTTCTTCACAGTGTGAAACCCTTTTAACACATTTATTTCTCCAGCGTCCTAGGCCGGCAGGTGTGTTTGAGTTGTTAAGGGGTTGGTTTTTGAGCTTGGGGGGGAGGCTTTTTCTTTTTAGAATCAGAATCAGAATACTTTATTCATTTCCGAAGGGGAATTGGGTTCTATTACAGACGCTCTAATAATGAAAAACTAACAAGATACAAGATAAGAAAATAGAAACAAATAGAAATAAAAGATCAAATAAGAAATAGATGTTTTAGCTGTCCCAAATACCTAGTCAGGAAGAAAGGTATGCATACACATAAACTTCATTGAAGCTACTGCCAAATTAGCCATCTGGCTGAGCCATAAGAGCTGGGCCCGGGCAGTGGGCTGTGTGGACCCTGAGCAGGTTCCTACAGGACTGCTGAAGCTTTAGCTTAGGGGGGGGCATGCCCACTGCAAAACAGTAGACAATCTGGAGGCTTTCAGCCTTAAATGGGTAGTAGGGGAGTATTGTGCTCAGTGGGAGATGATGAAAACCTGGTCTTTCTCTAATTGGTGTAACGAGGGAAAGTACTGGCTGTATTGCTGACTTGTGTTTTCACTTGCACTCATGTAGTCGATGTCCTTTTGTCTGTATACCTATCGTGGTGCTTAATAAAGGGCTTTGTGAAATCAAATCTCTCTCTCTCTCTCTCTCTCTCTCTCTCTCTCTCTCTCTCTCTCTCTCTCCCTCTCTCTCTCTCAAACTGTCCCCCTTTTTGCTTGGATTTCCAGACGGAGTCGCTTGAGAATCAGCCACCTCTTGCCGTCTCATCCATAAAACAGCAGGGGTGCATCGATTCCTCCCTAAATTTTTCTGTCAACGTCCAGTCTTCCGCTGAAAATTGATGATATGCGGTGATGAGGCTTTGGGTGAGTCGTTAACTACAAAAATATTATCCGTCTCTAAACATCAATTCCACCTGTTGACAGTTTAATGTTTTAGGTGAGGGCAGTGGTCAGTTTGATCGTTTACAAAATTTGTACGCCTGCCATCTGGGGATTTGGAACCATCAACCCTCCTGTCACAAGCCAAATTCAAACAGTTAGTGTCACGCTCAACATTGATACAAACTGACCAAACTTTGATGCTGCCCTTTCAAAGTCTGTTATACTTCAAAAGGAGAGTTTTTTGAAACAATAATCCTCTTGTTGTGTATGCACCACTTGTAGTCCACATTAGTTGGTGATCAATATTTTTGCCAGTTTACAGATGCACATCTGAGACAAGCAGTCTGGCCAAACACTGTGTGTGTGTGTGTGTGTGTGTTAGTGCTGATGTGAACAAAACACATTAATAGTAATATTTTTGCGCATCTAAGCCGCCGCCTTTTTTTGATTGAAGAAGTTATCCACATCTTTTACTGGGCCTTCTACTGACCCCAAAAGCATGCACACACACACACACACACACACACACACACACACACACACACACACACACACACACACACACACACACACACACACACACACACACACACACACACACAAAACCAAATGTATGGTGTATTTGCAGCAGTACTATAGGTAAAATCACCTCTCACACACCTTATTCTTAATGCCACTAATGCACTTTCTTAACATAAAATGAATATGCTAGAATATAACAGTATCATTGGCTTGGATTAGTTTGTTTGGAAAGGAAGTCAACGTAATTTATATAAATGAAAACATCAAAAAACAACAACAATGACAACATTGACTGTATTCAGCTAACAGAAATCCTTCTTGTGACACTAAATGTAGTCTCTTCTTCCTGGGTGGCCCGGTGGTTAGCGCTGTTTCCTCGCAGCAAGAAGGTCCTGGGTTCGAGCCCCAGGCCCTTTCTATGTGTAGTTTGCATGTATAGCCCCTTTCACACCGGCCAAAAAAACCCCTTAACATCTACCTTTGGTGGTCAGTGTAAACATGTACAGTCGGCATTCCCCCCCTGGTCAAATGACTCGGCCATAGTCGCATGTATTTATTGGCTCCACCTCCGACTGGCATTGATGTAAACGTGACACCGGGGTGGACACACCGATTATCGTGATGACGTAGCGCCATTGTCTGCGTATCATAACATCGCGCCGGCAACTGAGGAAAAAGTGGTTGAAAATCCTTCAGTCTGCGTTGAGTTTGGATGGTTTGAGAGACTGAAGTGCAAGATTTAAGAAAGTAACGTTAGCCACCGTCTCTCTGGCTTCCATGTTGCTTTCTACTGTTTACTTCCCTGTTTTCCAGCATGTTTGTGACATCACAAATGCCATGACATCAAAGATGATGCTACAGAAGAAGAAAAAAAGAAAGGCAAACTCGTCTGCTGGCAGTCAGACATGGGTCTGCTGGCACTGTGAAAGGAGTCAAGTGCCTATTTTTAGTGGGTTTACCCACATTTGAAAAACCCGCTTATACGCGTTAATTTTGGTGTAAAAAGGGTGTATGTTAGGGTTCATACTCCTGCCTGTGCCCCTGAGCAAGGCAATGTCAAGAAAGAAGAACTGGAGTTGGTCCCGGTACAGGCGTAATTTATGGGGGGGGGTCAGGTGGGACATGTCCCCTTCAATATTTAGAAGAGGTGAATTTGTCCCCCCCAAAAAATATATCATGAATGATAATGTTAACTCCCTCGCCAAAAAAGGTAAAATAACAACACAGACAGTCGAACTACTTAAAATGTCATTCATACTTGTTTTCCAACGATTTCGTACACCCCTATGCTTGGACCATACCATTTTAACCTGGCCACTAGGATTGCCAACCTCGTTGCTGTCTTGCAGTTGCCCCTGACAACCACGAGACCGGAGCATGAATGATGGTGTAAGCAAGTGTAAGTAACGTAGCTAGCCAGCTTGCTTGTCTAGCCCAGTACACCACCCTTTCTTACCTTTGGGTTTTCTGAGTTAGATTTTCTTACGCGTTTCCGGATGAATTATAGCCTTATCTAGTTTATAACTTGTGTTTGGGGTTATCAGTTCAGGCCCCCTCACGAACTAGCTAGCTAGTAGCTAGCTAAGAGTCGCCCCTAGACGTTTATGTTAGCTTAAATGAACTTGAACTGATAATTTCAGGCACGTGAGATAACATAATAGGTACATCTGCAAACCAATTTGTGCCAAGGGTATTGTATTAGTTCAAATGCATCTACTACTTTCATTCACAGAGTTGACATGAGCAAGAGGAAAGTAACAGAGGATATCCGGTGCTTTTTTTTGGTGCAAAAAAGAGAGTAAGATGAGAGAATTACCTAGAAAGTTGTTTTTCTTTTACATAAATAAGACATTTCCCCAATAAATTGATGTAGAAAAAGAGCAAATTGGTGCATACAAATTCACCAGAATGCAGGAAATTAAATGTGTGATGCTCAAAATTTCCAGGAGGAGGACCCCCTGACCCCCCGCTAAATGTGTCCCCCCCAAGTGAAACTTATGCCACTGGTTCCCGGGGCGCTGCACGGCAGCTGCCCACTGCTTCTATACAATAGGATGGGTTAAATGCAGAGAACAAAATGACTAATAAAGAGTATTCTATTCTATTCTATTCTATTCTATTATTTGGGCCCCCTGACCTTTGACCTCCTTGCCAGTGGTTGTATGGAGGCTTGTAACGTTGGTGATCTTTTACAGTCCTTCTGCTGCTTCCCTTTCTATACATCTGTCTGCCTCACCTCAAAACTACGACCCGGCTCCTAACAAGACGGGTCGGCACAGTGTCAGTGACTGGTGGGAGACACCATCAAAGCACATTAACAGCCTTTTAACTTGTCTGAGCCGTGTTAAACTCGGGCCCCTGGTTGTTGACCAGGAAGACCCCTCCATTTAGAAAACCTCATCCATACACAGTGCGTCTAAACGGGGACAGACGGGGTCCGCAGCAATGTTAAAAAACACTTAACGCACGATCAGAAGAGCTATTTGTCATTGTCAAACTGTAATCTATCTGACGAATCACCTCTCTGTAAAACAACCATCTGGGCTTTGTTTTGACAGGTGGTGAGTGGCACCGCTAGTATTTGTCCGTCATGGTAAGATATTTACTAGTCATGTCAAGAACCTCGGCTGATATTTATAAGTCATGTTAGTCGTATCGTGCTCCAGGAAAGTGGAAATATCAGAGACCGGTGGTTTAGCGTTCACAGAGGTGAGCATGTTGCCATTTGTTTGCATGTGAAGTCCTCAGTCGAGCCTTGGCAGCATGTCTTTGCAAGTGTTTCCACAGCGAAGGGCAAATTGTGGCTCCCCAGTCGACATGCCCTGCGGGAGGGTTCGGCTTTCCTCAGCCCAGTGTTGACAGGAAGGACAGAGAGAATAGATTGAAAGAGGAGAAGATGCCCATTTGTCAAGTGGTTACAGCAGAATTAAACTGACAAGTTTTCTTCGCCCCAGTCAGGGAGGAATCTGCTGACGGTAGGATGCGAGGTTGAATTAAAAGGAAACTTGATATTGTTAACGAGGAAAGGGATTTTTTTTCTTTTTGTTTTTGGAGACCCTCTCTTTTTGAATCGGATTTTTATTCTCTCTCTCTCTATCTATCTATCTATCTACAGACAACAGAAAAAAGTGAAGTCCTCTCTCTCCCATCTGTTCTGAGGCATCAGAATACAATGAGGGAGAGAGAGAGAGGGATGGAGGGGCTTATAGGTGGGGGGGGGGGAGATAACCTTGACAGTAGGATTGGTGTGAGGTTGTTACCATGGATACAGTCGATCATCAAAGCAGGATATTCAATGCCGATATATCCAATTACAGCTTTAATACAAATTACACACTCACTCGCACGCATGCAGACACACACACACGCACACACACACACACACACACACACACACACACACACACACACACACACACACACACACACACACACACAGTCAAAGAGCCATAGTTAGTGTTGTTTACATTTATGCAGGAAGTGAAGTCATCCTATATTGTTCCCCCTGCAGACAGCTTCGTTTCCATTTAATGGCCCTCAGCAGCCAGGAGACAGGCAGATATATTTTTTAAAAAATCAATGATCATTTTAACATCATCAACAACCACCAAAAACAACAACAACAATAATGATAATAATAATAATAATAATTGACCTGTGAAGCTGATTTTAAAAACAAAAGTTGACAAAGTACTTCACAGCCAAAACAAGCAAAAACCAAAGAGGATAAATGTGGACAGTAAGACGAGAGATGATGCTGCATAATGGGGGGGGGGGTGATAGACCCTGCAGAGGGCTCAGTACATGCAGGCAGCTTTCAGTTGAAGTTTTGTGAGCACAACTGTAAATTACCCTACTAACAATACACCCGGCATGCGGTGTTCGTAGCAAATGCTGACTATTCCCTCTCACAACAATGTAACACCAGTTGGCAGGGAAACATGTTAAAAACACGTCTAAAGTCGTGTTCTCGTGATGGTTTTGGCCGGGGTGGGCTTAGTGTGACTGCGAAATTAGCTTTCATCAGTCGTGACTAACCTCGCTGGTAACCACGGGTCAAGACGAGGTATGGTTCTGCGTCCACCCGACACAAAGAAGAAACATGGCCGTCAAAGGTTCAAGGTTACCTGAGTATCGACTGGCAAATATAATGCCCGTATAGAGCTAGAGGGAGGTTTTAACAAGTATATATATATTTATTCAATGGCCCTTTACATTCTGAACTCATAGAAAATGAAATATTGATGCCTGGCTTGTCTCCACGCGCACAGCCTCCAAGCACGATGTTCGAAAGAGCAGATGAGACGAACCGGGGCCTATTTCTGAAGCTTTTCACCGCCGCCTATTTTGCAATCACACAAAGGCTCTTAGAGGTAGACAAATTGTCTCCAGTTAACCTGAGGATGAGCAGCAGAGAGAAATCACCGCTTCTCACGGTCCCCGCTAAAACCTGCCCCGAATGACGGAGAAAGAGGGATGAAGAGAGAGAGGCTACTAACAGGCGGACGGACAGACAAAGACAGGTGGACAGACACACAGACAAGCAGAAAGGAAGGCAGGTAGACAGACAGACTGATGTCCTTTGCCGACTCTGGCTATTAAATCTATGGTGCAATTAAGTCAAGTAATCCAATAATCCAAGTAGAGAACGCTCTCAAGGGTATGATGGCTTTTACACAGCTGTTAACATCACAGCTATTGCCTGTGTCCTCCAAAGTAGTGGACATACACACAGGACATCATAGAAAAACAAGATTTCGATGGTTCGTGGACAGAGAAAATCACACACACACACACACGCACACACACACACACACACACACACAATGGAGCGACCCTATTGAGCTGTATCTAGGAGACAGGCGGGAATGTGGAGAGTGACTCATCGAGATGCTGGCAGGGCTCTCAAGGTGGCTCTCCCCTCAGCCCACAGGGAGCCGGCCCTCTGGGAATAATTATCTGCTTTAATTAAGCACATTATGCATGTGTGTGTGTGTGTGTTAGTGTGTGTTTAAGTAGGGTTGTCATCCGTGTGTGAAGGAGAGGATTGTGTGTTGAGTCTGAGTGGAGGATTGTTTGTGTGATAAAGAACATAGTAGGAGGCGGCGGGTGCGAGGGTGGGAAAATAAGAATGTGTGTGTGTTTGTGTGTGTGTGT
The DNA here is from genome assembly GCF_029633865.1 of Lampris incognitus. Classification (NCBI taxonomy): domain Eukaryota; kingdom Metazoa; phylum Chordata; class Actinopteri; order Lampriformes; family Lampridae; genus Lampris; species Lampris incognitus. The sequence continues at coordinate 7,686,249 of NC_079231.1, read as the reverse complement.
GTGTGTGTGTGTGTGTGTGTGTGTGTGTGTGTGTGTGTGAGAGAGAGAGTCCCGTGAGTGACAGTGTGCACGTCTGTGTCAGTCTTGGGAGAGAGATGGATGGATGGAGTGCATTTATATTGCGCTCCTCTGTTGCTCTCCCTGAGGTTTCTTCCTGTTTTTGTCCCCCCCCCCCCCTGTTAAAGGGCTTTTTTAGGGAGTTGTTCCTTATCCCATGTGGGGATCTAAGGACAGGATGTTGTGTCGCTCTAAAGCCCCCTGAGGCAAACTTGTAATTTTCATATTGGGCTATACAAATACAACTGGCTTGACTTGACTGTCAGTTCCCACCGGTTCCCTCCTCAGTCAGACGGTTCCCTGTACTCTGCCCCGACTGTCTGAAGAAATCAACCAAAGCGCTAAAGAGAATGGACTGTCTCAACATTTCACACAACAGTAGTGTTAGCGCCAGGGGAGCCTCTGGGATAGTGAACACACACATTACACAGGTGTGTATGTGTGTGTGTGTGTTGCCATGGTGTGTGGCTTAACCAGTGACTCATAGTGACTCAACATTGTGAGCACCAGTACTCCGTTATTCCATCCATCCATTATCCAAGCCGCTTATCCCAACCGGGGTCACGGGGTGCTGGAGCCTATCCCAGCAGTCGTTGGGTGGCAAGTGGGGAGACACCCTGTCCAGGCCGCCGGTCCACCACGGGGCCAACACACATACACCTAGGGACAGCTTAGTACGGCCGAGTCACCTGACGGGGAGAACATGCAAACTCCACGCAGAGGACGACCCGGGACGACCCACCAAGGTTGGACTATCCCAGGGCTCGAACCCGGGACCTTCTTGCTGTGAGGTGACCGCGCTAACCACTGCGCCACCGTGCCACCCAGTACTCTTATTACAAAATAAAATAGGATGTTATTGCTCCAGTGCTGACATTTGGTGACGGCATTACGGGAATTACATCTAATATTTCATTTTCCTGAACCACAATATGACTAATGTGTAGGACTAGGCGGCACGGTGGCGCAGTGGTTAGCGCGATCGCCTCACAGCAAGAAGGTCCTGGGTTCAAACCCCAGGGTTGTCCAACCTTGGGGGTCGTCCTCTGTGTGGCGTTTGCATGTTCTGCTCATGTCTGCGTGGGTTTCCTCCAGGGGCTCCGGTTTCCTCCCACAGTCCAAAGACGTGAAGGTCAGGTGAATCGGCCACACTAAATTGTCCCTAGGTGTGTGTCGGCCCTGTGATGGTGTGGCGGCCTGTCCCGGGTGTCTCCCCGCCTGCCTCCTAATGACTGCTGGGACAGGCTCCAGCATTCCCGCGACCTGGATTCGGATAAGCGGCTTGGATAATGGATGAGTATGAGTAGTAAATATAATATGACGGGTAATTGTTATAATATGACTAGTAAACATCAGGCGAGACAGTAAACAACAACCCTCGACCGATCCCCAGGTTCTCCCATTTTAAAACACAGGAGCAGCGTAGTGGTTTTCTTGTTGTTCGATGCCTCATTAAACATCTGGCTCGCACTCACCAAACACACTCGAGCCCCTGTAGTGGGAAAAAGTTGGTAAACTGGGTAATCAACGGTATTAAAAAGGTAATGTGTGTTAAGTGACATGGCAGTGAAAAGTCTACACACAAAGTCAGCGAGACAGAGGCCAAAACAAGCTCATTTAAAACTGACAGTCGAGCTTTATTGAGGTCTTCCGAACAGATCTCTCCTGTAAATCTGTGACCAGTCACAGGCATTATGACATTGTCACACCGGGACCTGTCAATCACGGTCACAGACCAGTGTGACCGGTGAGCATTCAGTACAAATATAAATACCTCCCACATCTTTTTTTCTGTTCAGAATGTATTCCTATTCCAAATACAGGCATACATGTGTGACTAACAAATATAGGACTAGCCGTTAAAGGAGATTTCCTCTGCGTTCACAAAACACAGAAAACACCGCTTGCAGAGAACAGGGAGAGAGAACTGAATGTAAAAATTCGAATGAAAAACAGGAAGTGAGATGAAAAGAGGAAAATGCATCACAGCAGATTGATACGCTGAGCAAAAATAGCCGAGAGAGAAACTGCCTAGAAGCACTGTTGAAAAATCAAAGGCCTATTGAAGCGCAACGCAATAGATTTAACACAATCTAGTCTCGTAAATTATCTGACGACTTAACTTGGATGAAACAGTGTTTAAAGAGACCGCAACATGACCACAATGTCACGGGGGTCCATCCTAAAGACAGTGTGGCCTTTAGCACGGCACACTGCCCCCTACTGTCTCCAGCAGACCCACTCACCATAACGCCTGACCTCTCTTACCCCCTTTTTCGTACAGCACATAGCCAAAACCTTACCATGGGTTTTGATCAAAGAATCTGTTAGCAAAATAATCTATGTCAGTGCGGTTTGTAGCGAAATCCAGTTACTACCCAAAAAATGTAAAATACTGAAATATTGCCTCTAGCTGTTAGAAACCGGGGTATTGGTCAAGGTCAGCTGGGCAGGAGGGGAGTGAGTGGTTCGGGTCTGATGAGCCTGGACAACTCATACCCCCATACCCTACCCTTTTAAATTTATTTCTGATTTTTCCCTTTTTTCTCCCAATTTAGTGGCCAGTCGATCCCTATTTTAATTCAAACGCCCGCCCTCGTACTGCGTGCGTTCGCCAACTGCGTCTCTCCGGCCGGCGGTCTCGAAGGAAACCGCCTCCCCACTTCCGTGACAAGGCGACTCCAGGCCGAACCACTGTTTTTTCCGACACACGCAGAGACGCATTCACGTGACGAACACGAGCCGACTCCGCCCCTCCCTCCCGAAGACAGCGCTGCCAATGATCGCTGCTTCATCGAGTCCGGCCATAGTCGGATCTGACGAGACCGGGGCGCGAACCCCCGGTCCCCGGTGGGCAACTGCATCGACACGAAGCCGACGCTCAGACCGCCACACCACCGCGGACCCACCCATACCCTACCATTTTAACCCCGTACATGACACAAGCGTGGGTGGGTGGTCGGCTGGGGGGCATCCAGGGGGGCCCCCCCTGCCCAGGTGAATCTCTCTGTCCTTGGTGCTGGGTGCTGTCTTGCCTGCTGCGTTCTGGCAGGGCTGCTTTGAGCACTGCTAAGTGCGTTCCGGGGCCTCTGGGTGGGGACTCGTCATCTTGGGAGTGGGCCTTGGAGCCGGGGGCGGCTGTCAGACTTGCTCCTGCTGCGTGGCTTTTCTGTGATGGGTGGTGGAGGTAACACGTCAGGCTGTCTACGGGCACTTGCAGGGCCCCTTTCTGTCCCGGGGCATGTTGCTGTCAGTTGGCCTGGGTTGGGTGTATTCGGCTGTGCGTGCAGCCATGGGGGGTGTCTAGCCGGCTGTGGCGCAGTGGACCTCACCCCTGAGTTGGGCATGGATGTGTATGGGGCCCCCCCTGCCTGCCTGCCTGCTGGGTAAGCAGTCCAGGTGGTGGATCGATCAAGGGGCCTGGCTCCAGGCCTGCAGTCTGTGCTTGCCATCTGCAGCTCGGGTCCCATACCTGCCGTTGTGCTTTGTGCCTGCGCCTCGGGGTTGGCGGTGGGGGTGCACCTCAGGGCTGTGGGCCTGGCTTGTGCCTTCGGGGACTTGTTTGTGCTCCTCAGGGGCTTGCGGGGGCTATTGCTCTGTGGACCCCTGGCCCCCCTGTGGACTCCTGGCCCCCCTGTGGACTCCGTGTTCCTCTGGGGTTGCGGTGCTTTGGGCTCCGGTTGTTCTGTTGTGGGGCCCATGGGTGGCTGCAGAGCCTTCTGCTGCTCGGAGGCGCTACGATAAGTCGTGGATCATCTCGGACACCAGAATTTATTGGGATGAATCCCGTGCACTCACAGGTGGACACCTCACGTGTACATACACACTACTAACATCTGCTTCACACATTCTGTGGAACACTCTCTGGATGACACCCTTCTTAGTCCTTTCTCCCCCTTTTTCATTTTTGTCTTCTCTTCTATCGCTATAACTGCTATCCTAAACGGATATTGATAAGATCTATTTAATCGTGTTTCGTCGAACACATCAGTGTCTATGTCTTATAAGATAAATGTGGTCATTTTTTAGTTTTTAAGTTTCCTTGTTTCACTTTTAGTGATTGTCCCCATGTTGGAAAAGCGATGCTGATTGGTTATTTAGCCGATCAAAACATGCAGAACAAGGGGACCGGTGGCGACTATTAAAAAAAATAATAATTGGGTATTGGTGTGTACAAACAGGTCACAAGTCAGCTATTTATCTAGGCAGCCAGGGTTGTTCTTAGCGAACAACATTAATGTAAACATGTAGTGTAAGGACGGCGTTCCAACAGCATGTAAAATGCGGCAACGCAGTTGATTATCGCTCGTGTTTGAAGTTTTTATTGGTGACATCATCCGAAATCAAAGTGGAGTGGTGATGGATTAAATTAGTGACAATGTGGTGATGTTAATTGGGTGATTGTTAATCGCCAAACTATAAACTGATCTTAAGGTAGTGACTTTCCCTCGAACCTGCAGCCCTGATGTGACAGGATACTTGGTTTCAGATAGAGAGAAAAACGGGACCAGGATGGAGGTGATGAGTTTTGCTTTGTTTTTTGGTGCAAATGCTTGGGACAGTTCCAGATCCAGTTCCAGAGCTGGCACCAGCACCGGCCCCCAGTTGGTCGAAAAGGAAGTATCACAGGACGTATGCACAGGTGTGCTGGTCAAAGAGGACAGTGAGAATAAGCTTTCACCTCATTCCACTGGTGGGAAACTGGAAGAACAAAGAAGGAAATCAAACCCAGGAGCACACAAAAATGAACCTGCAGGGCCGTCCTGGGAAAGCTGGACCAGATTAGTGTGCACCTTGTTGACTCGGGCCTGAGGGCAACATTGTGGGTTTCAGTCCAACTCTACCTTTGTTCCATGAATTCTCACTCTCGCCACCCATTATTTCCTTTGTGTCTCGCCGTCTTGTGTAGCAAAGGCAAAAAGTGTGCCACCAGCCCCAGAAACCCCTAAAGACAAAAGCGCTGTCATAAAATGTCAATGGTAGTGTTCTCCAAGTCCATCAACCAGACCTGTATCCTGGACATACCCATACTTTTACTGCATGTACCAAGCATTGAGCGACATGTTCGGTTAGCACAGGGATCTTTTTTTTTTTGGCAAGCGAATAACGGTCTACAATTGTTGTTCAAGAATGAATTTATAAAAGGACTTGGAAGTCCATTTGTGGGAAACGGCAGCAAGAGGCGGTTGACGATCAAAATGGCGTCCTTGGGAAGTGGAGGGAGAAAGGATTCGTGTTATTTGCTTTGGCTTGGCAAGCTCGCCAAAGGACCCAATACTGGTCAGCATGGCCTAAATTGTCCTCAATTCTGTGTGTGATCCGATTGCCAGTGACAATGGTAAAAGGTCAAAGTTCATGATACGTAATAGTCAAGGTAGCCATGGTGAGACAGTCCTGAGAAAGGGAGAAAAAGAGATAAGGGGAGAGACATAAAGAGACAGAGTGAGACATAAAGTGAAAAAGTAAGGTTAGAAAGAGAATATAACAAGATAGAGAGAGGGAGCGAAAGAGAGATCCTAGGGTCAGACATCAACCAGGCGTTGTCCCCATCATATTCCTGCTTGGTAAACTTTGGAGGGGTCCAATCATTAAAAAAACAACCAAACATCTTCGATGACTCCCAGCTGATCCCACTGCTGAAGACTTAATTCTTCTCCGGGCCCGGGAATGGTCAGCGACATCGCCATGTAACCACATGGTCACGGGTTTAATTCCTGCTACAGCAGTCCATCAACGATTACACATCCTGCTGAAGTGTCCTTGAGGAATACGCCAGAGCGCCACCTGCTGGTTCAGCAGAGAGCAACTCGGGATCCAGGAGTTGGCTAAACCCTGTAAACCAATCAGGACTTCATCTTTCGGAGAAGAGAAAACCACCCGGGTGGGGGTGTCAGATATGTGTGTGTGTGTGTGTGTGTGGGTGGGTGGGTGGGTGGTTGGGAAGAAGGGGGCTTCCAATTCAGATGGCGAAGTCTCCGAGGCCGGTGGGGCAGAAGGCAGCGCTGCGGAGCATGTCGAGGCTGTTGACCAGGATGAGTGTGCCCGTCAGGTGCTTCCATCGCTTAGTGATGGGGTTTCTCATCCTGTCCAGGCCCAGGTGGAGCTCCTGGATCACGTCCCGGTAACTGTCCCCGACGTGGGCAGCCCACGTCAGTAGGAAGTCGTAGGCTGGCTTCCACATGGACTGTTGGTTGGTGGGCACAAAGAGAGAGAGATAGTGAGTTTCCAACATGAATTAAGAAAAACAAAAAGCAAAAGAAAGTTGCAAAATTGCAGTAGTGACACTTTCATAAATCTCCTTCAATTTTAGCTATAGCTTCTATTTTAACTGGTTTATTATGTTCCAATGGGGGGGGGGGAGCGATATGCAGGGAACATCATTTTAACTGAAGTAATTAGAATACTGTTCTTAGCTTATGGAGGATCTTTTTCAGGGTCATATGTGGAAGTGATACCATCTGAAATCTTGGCAGTATCACACAAACACTTTTATTAATGAATCGCCAACAGTTCCTTTGGGATAGAAAATGTTTGCAGAATAAGGCTTTTGTACAAGTAAATAAAAGTAACTTTTGTAAAGCAAATCCGTATGATAGCAGATGTGAACATCTTCAGAAACAAGAAGACGTTCAGCAGTAGGGCGGTCACGTAAGGTGGATCCAAAACAGGACAGGAAACCAAACAGCTTTACTTGTTACTATAATTTCACCTGGGACGTTACCATACCTGTACCTGTTACGAGGTGTTTACAATGCAAACCAACCTCCAAATTATGGCCCGCCGCCTGCCAGATTGACTGATAGACTGATTTACCTACAAGTCACAATTTACCACTATCAATATTTTACCACACTGGTAAAATAAGTTTGGTTGAATAATGATAAAACTTCATGGAAAATAAATCATCACCATCACCATCAGTTCTGTAACCTATGGAGGTCGTAGGAGCACAGCTGATGCCTCAACAGGTCTCTTCCACTGTTCCCTATCTATCGCAGCTCCCCCCACCTCCACTATGCTCATCTGTGGCCATTCTCCAATGTTGTTTACTGAGGTTTTTCTCGGTCTCCCTCTCTTCCTAGTCTCTTCCTAGTCCCTTCTACCAGGCCTTGCAGGATGTCCTTTGCAAGTGTCTTTTCCATTCAGCAAACGTGCCCAAACCAGTTTAATTTCCTTTTTTTTTTACCATTGTCAGACCATAGCAGTTTATTATTCTGCTGGTTAGTTGGTTGATAACCTGCCAAAGTATCTAGCCTAAGGGACCAACTTACCACACACATGCGGGGTTTCCATCAAGCCAGTTTATGCAAACATTTGATGTTTCGGATGAGAAAATCCCCAAATATTGCAAAAAAGTTTTTACATGCATGAGGTGTTTTTGTCTTTTTCCAATAGTTTATGCGCTAAATGGGCGATGGAAACGTGTTTGCCAAATTAAAAATGAAATGCAAATAACATTTAATCACATGATGATGAGGCAGTTATTTTTTGTTGCTTAGTTTGGATATATATGTGTTATTAGTTTGGATATGTGTTCTTAGTTTGGATATGTGTTCTTAGTTTAGATATATGTGTTTAGTTTCGATAAATGTGTTTAGATTGGTTGTATGTGTTCTAAGTTTGGATATATGTGTTCTAGTTTGGATATATATGTTTCGATTGGTTATATGTGTTCTTAGTTTGGATATAGTATGTGTTCTTAGTTTGGATATATGTGTTCTTAGTTTGGATATAGTATGTGTTCTTAGTTTGGATATAGTATGTGTTCTTAGTTTGGATATATGTGTTGTTAGTTTGGATATATGTGTTCTTAGTTTGGATATATGTGTTCTAGTTTGGATATATGTGTTCTAGTTTGGATATATGTGTTGTTAGTTTGGATATATGTGTTCTAGTTTGGATATATGTGTTGTTAGTTTGGATATATGTGTTGTTAGTTTGGATATATGTGTTGTTAGTTTGGATATAGTATGTGTTCTTAGTTTGAATATATGTGTTCTTAGTTTGGATATATGTGTTGTTAGGTTGGATATATGTGTTCTAGTTTGGATATGTGTTCTAGTTTGGATATACGTGTTCTAGTTTGGATATATGTGTTGTTAGTTTGGGTATGTGTTCTTAGTTTGGATAAATGTGTCCTTAGTTTGGATAAATGTGTCCTTAGTTTGGATAAATGTGTCCTTAATTTGGGTATATGTGTTCTAGTTTGGATATATGTGATCTTGTAGTTTTTGGATATATGTTTTTGTCTTTTTGTTGCACTGCTGTGGGCTGGAGGAAACGATATCTTGTTTCATTTCATGTACGGAAGTACATGAAGTGAAATGACAAAAGTGTTCCTGATTCCTGATAAGCTGTTTCTTCATCTTAACTGGTCCATCTTTGTCATGGATGTTGACATATTGACACGTAATAGGACACATAAAACTACTTTCACAGTTTATTTTTCTCAAACAGATCTGATGGAAACACAACTAAATTGCATTTTATTTCTTGCGATTTAAGAAAAGCTCAGTCAAAATTGGCCAGGCAATTGAATACAAAGATCATACCAACATAGATCTTTTGTTGGTGTCGGTGGTGATATCCTGGTGTTTACCTCGTTGTCCAGCAGACCGTTCTTGTCGCGGTGCGGAGCCTCGTACGCCTCCATCTGCTGCCTGGACACCCGGGCCAGCTTCTCAGCCAGCTCCCTCCAGCGGGAGGCCACCTCCACAGCCGTGGTGAGGAGCACAAAGTCCAGGACCAGCCGGGCCACCAGACCCTGACAGTCCATCTTCAGCAGCGCCTGACGGGGACACACAGACAGGTGAGAGATGAATGTTTTATCTGTTTATGTGTTTACAGTAAGTGTCTTTAGTCATCTGTTGCATGTAATACAACTATCTGTGGGCTGAGTATCCATGCTGCCTGTGTAAGTCTGCCATACCATACTCAGGTTCTATGGTGGTCTATGTATGCATCTATATGTATTTATGTATGTGTGTCCATCCATCCATCCATCCATCCATCCATCCATCCATCCATCCATCCATCAGTTTTTGTCTGTCAGTCTGTATTGTGTAACCAGTCCCACTGAGATTTAAGAGGCAGTGTCATGGCAAACGGTGACAGATGCTGTTGAATAACATTTAAAAATGTACAAAAGAAAAAGAAATAGCTGAATGAGGATTAAATAAAATAATGAGTATGAAAAACATCTAAAAACTTCAGGCTGAAAAAAAAACAAATGTCGAAGTGTGATAAACGCTTTTTTTTTTAAATGAGAGCAGGAGGTCTTTTCCCAAAGGGATTTTTTCCCATTACGAAAACAGCGGAAATACAGAGAGATAAAGTTGTATACATGTATATGTGTGTATGTGTTTGTGTGAGTGCGTTTTGTGAGATATGATAGGGATATGAGTTCTGAACAGGAGTGGTACTCTGTTGGGACCTCTGAACACAGAGGTCCCAACACACATGCACACACACACACACACCACAAAGACACAAACAAATGCAAATGCATTCACTTATATGTACACACAAAGAGAGCACAAGTGTACAGAAACACACACACACACTCGCACACACCACAACGGGATCCACTACCCTACTATCGTTTCTATTCCATTCTTTGCAGGGGAGTTTGATGTTTTGGTGCCAATAGAGTCTCTGAGGATCCTGCAGCCCGGCCAGCTCATTCTCCCCAACCCTCTATTAAAACACCGAGTTCCCAGTGCATGAGTCAAAGGTCGGAGGATGAACCGTCAGATTTCTCCAACCCTTTATTAGAGAGCTCCTTTGTGGAACAGACCGGAGGGGAAATCTGAGGAATGCTTTAAAGGTTCATCTGAGGTCCTTTTACTTTTCAGGGTGAGAGTATGAATCTGGCTGGCTGCAACAGAGACAAGAATCCTGCAAAAAAATTTAATTTTACTAGACGCCAACAGCCGCCCACCTCTTTACCTCTGCAGAGGGATTCACTCCCCCTCCCCCCAACTTAGATCTCGATGAGGCAAGACTCAGCTGTTTATAACTTGGACAAAACCCCCTCCCCTACCTACCTCTCTCCCTGGTTTTTACTTTATCTCTCTTACCAGAAACACTGTCTCTTAAAGATTTTAGAGGCACACAGATTTTTATTCCAGCAATAGGCAAGCTGCTGTGACCTCTGACCCCTTACATGTAAACTAAGGTGTAAATCCAATAAGCTTAAAGTCTGAAGCAAGGAAATAAGTGGAGGATGGTGAAGTGGTTCCAACAGAAGCATGCTCACACGAACACACACACACATTTGCATGCTCATACAAACACACACACACAGAGACACACACATTTGCATGCTCGTACAAACACACATACACATTTGCATGCTCATACAAACACACACACATACACTTGCAAACACCCACACAGTTGCATGCTCATACAACCACATACAGAGACAAACACATTTGCATGCTCATACAAACACACACACACAGTTGCATGCTCATGAAAACAAACACACACACAGAGACACACACATTTGCATGCTCATACAAACACACATACACAGTTGCATGCTCATGAAAACAAACACACACACACAGTTGCATGCTTGTACATGCAGTTGCATGCTCATATAAACAAACACAGACACAGTTGCATGCTCATACAAACACACAGCTGCATGCTCATACAAACATACAGCTGCATGCTCATACAAACATAAACACACACAGCTGCATGCTCGTACATACACACACAGACACACACACACAGTTGCATGCTCATGCAAACACACACACACACAGTTGCATGCTCGTACAAACACACACACATACATGCACACAAAATACCTTCCAACAGCCTGATATGTGCTGCCTAACTGAGTTTCAGCAGTGTTGTATGAATGCATCTGTTTAGTGATGCTGGTCAGATAAGTATTTAACCAGGTGAGTCTCCCCTGCTGACCTCAACATCACTTGTCTAAAGACAGAAACGGACCACGAACATCAGACTTATTAAAATGGATAAACTGTTTTTAACACCCGATGCGCTACTAAAAAGCATCAGGTTGTACATCAAACCACCTCAGTGCACCAGATCCATGTCCAAACGTCGACACGGGGGGGGGGGGGGAGCGCCATTTTAACGCCGCTGTGTTACCGCACTGCTTTGAGGCCAAAATACTTGCAACAACAACACAAAGTGGTATAATCACGAACGCAATAGAGAAACTACAACAGTGGCTACAGTCTGAGCTCTTTACAGTGGTATTTAAGTGTAAGACAGGGTGGGCCATGGGGCATGTTTTACATCTCACCGTGAAGAAAATATCATTTGGAATAATCCTGTTTCAGAGAAGCCAACATTTCCAATCTGCCCTTCACTATATAAAAAGGTCAAATTATAGATAGATTGATTGATAGAGTGATCTTCCCTGACAGCAGCAAATTTGACATGTTGAATGAGACCAGCTGCAGTGGTTTCTGCAGAGTAAAGCTCATACAGCGGCGATGAGTCTCTCTCTCTCTCTCTCTCTCTCTCTGTCAGTCACTCTGCAGTGGAGACCAGCAGAGCAGAGCGCTTCAAAGCAGTCTGCAAATCCAATGTACTGGTCTACTCACGCAATACACACACACACACACAGCACGCATATGCACACGCACATACACGTGCACATGAAATGCAAGAACTTATACACACCCACACACACACATACACAGAATATATGGCAAAACACACACACACACAACAGATACACAAATACAGACACAGTACACACAAACACACACTAAACATATACACATGGCCACACAGATACACAAAGCAATTCCATATATACACACATTACAAAAACACACACGCAACCCCCCACACACACACACACACACACACGCAAACACACACACACACACACACACACACACACACACACACCCTGCAGTGGCGAAGAGCTCAGAAGAGTGCTTCAAAGCAGTCTGCAGATCCAATGTAATGGTACACACACACACTCACTCATGTACACACTAACACACATGTTCATTCACTAACACATACACTCATACAATATGCTATAGATAAGACGCTCACACATAAAAACACAAATACAAATTAATCTCAGTCTTAGTTACCCAACACCCGTGTGACTCAACAAGACCCCTCTTCATATCAGTCTCATCTCTCATCTCAATCTCCCATCTATCCTTTCAGTGTCTCATATCAATCTCATCTCTCATCTCAATCTCTCATCTTCCATATGAGTCTCTCGTCTCTCATATCAATCTCATCTCTTATCTCAATCTCTCATCTTTTATATCAGTCTCATATCAATCTCATCTCTCATATCAATCTCTCATCTTTTATATCAGTCTCATCTCTCAGCTCAGTCTCTCATCTTTCATATCAATCTCTCTCACCCCGCTTCTCAGGTTGTCTGATGAGACCTGGTCTTTCTTTGCTGATTCAGGTCTTACATGTCATCATGAAAGGGGGCTAAAATTAGATCCAAAGCCCAGCTGAGTGTAACTACCTGTGTCAGCAAATCCATTCAAACCAAGTCAGACACAGAGAGAGAGAGAGAGAGAGAGAGAGAGAGAGAGAGAGAGAGAGAGAGAGAGAGAGAGAGGTAAAGAGATTGTCAGATATAAACAGATAAAGACAGGCACATACATACACACACACACACACACACACACACACACACATACATACGTACACATATATACATATACATACATACATACATACATACATACATACATACATACATACATACATACACACATATGTACGTACATACATACATACATACATACATACACACACATATACATAATACATACACACCCATATATATACATACATACATATATACATACACACACACACACACATATATATACATATATATATATATATACATACATACATATATACATACACACACATAGAAACATACATCAAAACAGGATTGCTATATGTATTTGTTTTTTTAACCTGTTTGGGTGTGTTGCTCTCAGTCTGGCTTCACCAGCGCCACCGCGTACACGTGCGTCGCGCGCTGTGCGTAGGGCATCAAGTGCCAGAGGGGGCACTAAAACAGCCTAATCATCATCATCATAAACATAATGATGAATTATTTGAATTTAATATGAAGCGCAATTACAACAGGCACCGTTAGACCATTATAGGTTATACAAGATATATACATAATTGCGCAAAATCATAAAGTTAATAACGGTGCCCCCCCCCCCCCCCGTCCATCTCCCTTTGGCTAGCGCCTGTCCTGACGTCAGCGCTGCCATGACAGTTTCAGAAAGAGCGGCACGCAGCAACAACAAAGGAAAAAAAACAAGGACGGTAGTGGTGCGGCGGGAGAAGGTAACACTGTCAAGGTGAAGAGGTGAAGGTACTCGGGAGGAAAGAGAGAGAGCGAGTGAGCGTCTGAATCAGCAGCTTGTAGAAGTGAGAGAGGACAAAGAGTTGACGTCTGACCCTCAGGACAGAGGAAAACGTCTAGGATAAACATGTCTGCCACCACAGCAACACTAACCGTCGTTAATAGTAGTGTCAGTTCTGCTTCTTTGACACACCTACATCCAACAGAGCCAGTGTTATTCATGTTATCATCTGCAGCTGTGTTTCTTGTGTTTATCCTGCTATGCTTACGTCACACGATACCCAGACCAGCCTGCCATGTTTTTAACCGCTATACGGTTTTCAACCTGTAGATGTCAGCAAACTCACTAAAATGGGCTCAGGTTGAGTTTATCAGGGTGTGTTTCAGTCTGTGTTTGTGCTCATTAATGTATGTGTATTATTTTATCAGTGCGTCTCTGTGTTTTTATAGGTTGCTTGCATGTATGTGTTTGTGTTTTTATCGTGTTTGTGTATGAATGCATATGAGTGTGTGTGTGTGTGTGTGTTTGTGATCATCAGTATGTGTATGTAGTATGTTTGTATGTGAATGCGTAAGCATGTGTGTTTGTGTGTGTGTATGCAAGTGTGTCCCTCCATTCTGTGAGGATCTATAATTGATTGGGACCCTCGTGGCCTTTTTGTCTCTCTTCTCAGTCATTCCCTGCTGTCACCAAATAAAGGCAGGCCTCTCTCGTTTGTCTTCAGTATCCGTAACTCGATCGCTGGAGTTAGAAGATCTGACGAAGCGGTGTCCGTTACCGCAACCACCCAGCCCCACGGGCCGACCCTCCTCACCCCGTCCATGGCTCCTCACGTTTCACATGGGAGCACCTGTTGGGTAAAGTTGCAGACAGAGAGGAACAAGCTGTTCTGCCGTGAACGCAGGGAGGTAAGACGCCCTCCTCCAGATTTACTAAAGGGTCTGCTTCAACACCAGCACCTCTGCCTACATGAACTTACACAGATCAGATTTATTAACTACCCCGCCTTGTGGTTCTGCGTTTGCAAACTGTGGTGGACAACGGGCCGCAAACATTTCACTCAGCCGACCTGATTAATAGGCATTATTACACAAAACTGAAGATCATGCAAATAATCATACTTAAATCCTGCATTAATATTCATGTCAGCCAAAAGTAAATCATTTGCAAAAATGGCAAAAGTTGCACCAGGTACTTTGTTAGGGCATGCTAATTGTCTGTGTGTCTTATTAAATCTGTAGGTTTGGGTTCAACATTGACATTTATATTTCTATTAGAAAAAAAACACAATTTTGGCCTCCTGGTAGCATAGCGGTCTATTCCGTTGCCTACCAACGCGGGGCTCTCCGGTTCGAAACCCCGTGTGACCTCCGGCTTGGTCGGGCGTCCCTACAGACACAATTGGCCGTGTCTGCAGGTGGGAAGTCGGATGGGGGTATGCGTCCTGGTCGCCGCACTAGTGCCTCCTCTGGTCAGTCGGAGCGCCTGTTCGGGGGGGGAGAGGGAACTGGGGGGAATAGCGTGATCCTCCCACGCGCTACGTCCCCCGGTGAAACTCCTCACTGTCAGGTGAAAAGAAGCGGCTGGTGACTCCACATGTATCGGAGGAAGCGTGGTAGTCTGCGGCCCTCCCCGGATCGGCCGAGGGGGTGGAGCAGAGACCGGGACGGCTCAGAAGAGTGGGGTGATTGGCCAGGGAGAAAGGGGGGGGGGACTTGATCTCCAGGATTAGTGATAATAGGCAATATCTGATCATTTCATTTTAAGTGTTTGCTGATGCTTAAAATAGTAAATGTCGTTTTAAGAGCATTCTGGTAGTCAAGGTCTGAGCCGATCTTTGGTTTGAATCTGATTCAGGACCTTCGATGTATGTCTGCCCGTCTCTCTCTGCCCTCTGGTTCCCGTCTCTCTTCAAATAAAGGTCAATATTTTGACTTAAGATGCCGAAATCGGTGTCGAATAATTCGTCCTCAAATCCACGACGCCGATAATTAGGGCAGCAAAAAAAAAAAAATCTTACAGAATAATCGGGATTGTCCTTTTTTCTGTAATCGTGCAGCTCTAATCCCAAAGGCTTTAGGATCGTCGTAACGGTGCAGCAAATCTTCATTCCCTGTGATCGGAGCCACAGCTTAGACTGTCTGGCACGGAGAAGGCCAAGTCCCCCGCGTTCACCACTGTGTTCAAACTAAACCAAAGACGTGAACCTTTCCAAAGCAGACACACCGGCCTAACGAGTAGATAAACTGTCACCCATACATGTTCAAATAAATAATTCTAGTTTTGACATGTTATAAGTAGGGCTGAGCAAAACGTCGTGTCAGCATCACCGTCACAATATAAACGTGCAATAGCCAAACTGCACAGGAGACAATACGAGGCAACGCGGGCCCCTCGGTCATGTAAGACTAAAACGTTATTTGCTTGTAGGAAATGAAACTTTTTTTACGATTACTCTTGAAGGAAAATGTCCCAGTGCATCTAACAAATAGTATGATTCAGTATGATTGAATGACTTCTTAGACAGTTGCCTTATATCCTCTCTAAAGTCGCCCTATTCATTACTGGAGTGATAAACTATTTGAAAAATTTTGGAGCTTTGAAAGCGAAAAGCCACAGATATCTGCTGAAATGATGTAATTCCTTTTTATTCCTTGACATTGCAACGCGTATTACAAAAAAATATATATATATTGCATGATGAATTTTTTTCAGTGTCCTTCGGCCTTAATATCAAACCACCCAGTACTAGTTTAAACGTCTATACTATATTAGATTCTATAGTACTAGTTTAAACGTCTGAAAATCGTGCAGCTGAAACATGTTAATATTTAACCATGTAGTGCTAGTTTAAACATCTTTATGTTAAATTATCTGGTGCTAGTTGAAACATCTGAATGTTAAATCATGCAGTATGAGTTTAAACGGTCTGACGGGACTGAGCATCGGGACCTGAGTTGCACCGCTAAGCATCTCAGCCAACCTTATCTGGATAAATTTAGACTAAAATAGAAGAAGAATGGAAGCCTTGTTTTAAATTCTAAGCTTTTTAGCCTGAGGTGCTGAACTAAGGAATTTTTTATTAAGTAGCAATTATGTAAGATTTTTTTTTTTTTTTTTGGAGGGTGACTGAATGAGGTCCATGTGACTCATTGGACCTTGGTCTCCGAATTCTTAGGTAACATCCTGAGAAATATCAGAATTTTTTTTTTCCCATGAAAAAAATGACCCGACTACAGACACTCTTTTCCTGCACTGCCTTGCTTTATATTCATTATAATTGTAAATATTATCACCTGGGAAGCGACCAGTACATCCAGTTTTTCACTGGGAGACGGCAGTCATGTTTCCATCCAACTATCACATAAATTTCAAGAATAAATGAATACCGCAAAAATAAAAAAACAAACGTGAATGACGGTGCGTTTCGATCCGATCTGTTAAACGGACTAAACACTGAATGTAGGCCTACATGTCCTAAGCCATGTGTCCATACTTCAGCTACCACCGGAAGGATGGGCAGTCTATTAAGAGTTGATTCATGGGGCGTCCGGGTAACATAGCGGTCTGTTCCGTCGCCTACCAACCTGGGGATCACCTGTTTGAATCCCCATGTTACCTCCGGCTTGGTTGGGCGTCCCTACAGACACAATTGGCCATGTCTGCAGGTGGGAAACCAGATGTGGGTATGTGTCCTGGTCGCTGCACTAGCGCCTCCTCTGGTCGGTCACGGTGCCTGTTCGGGGGGGGTAGCATGATCCTCCGACATGCTACGTCCCCCTGGCGAAACTCCTCACTGTCAGGTGAAAAGAAGCAGCTGGCGACTCCACATGTATCGGAGGAGGCATGTGGTAGTCTGCAGCCCTTCCCGGATCGGCAGAGGGGGTGGAGCAGCAACTGGGACAGCTCGTAAGAGTGGGGTAATTGGCTAGATACAATTGGGGAGAAAAGGGGGGAATTTTTTTTTTTTTTTGAGGATTTTGCATGGTGGCACAGTGGTTAGCGCAGTCACCTCACAGCAAGAAGGTCCTGGGTTCGAACCCTGGGGTAGTTCAACCTTGGAGGTCATCCTGGGTCGTCCTCTGTGTGAAGTTTGCATGTTCTCCCCGTGTCTGCATGGGTTTCCTCCGGATGCTCCAGTTTCCTCCCACAGTTCAAAGACATGTAGGTCAGGTGAATTGGCCGTACTAAATTGCCCCTAGGTGTAAATGTGTGTGTGTGTGTGTATGTGATGGCCTGGCGGCCTATCCAGGGTGTCTCCCCGCCTGCCACCCAATGACTGCTGGGATAGGCTCCAGCAACCCTGAGAGCAGGATAAGCGGTTCGGATAATGGATGGATGGATGGATGGATTTGCCTTTTTAGTCGAGAATGTTTAATTCGAATAGCCAATGTTTGCATCAACACACTTGGACTGTAATGCGGTAGCTGTATGCTAGCAAGTACGACCACGGTCTTCTGCTGCAGTCGTTTCAGTCTGGTCCACAGGTACCACCGGTACTGCTGGTTTTCTGTTCTGACACGTATAAATTATCTGTTATGTCAGGTATTCACAAAGTCTAATCATGGTGATTTTAGACCTGGAATCACATATTAATGTAATTAACCACCTGGAAGGATAGAGAATTACAGTAGCGTTGTGGATCTGTGTGGACCGGATCGAAAACAGCTGTTCTTCTGTCTGTCGGTCAGTGGGAGCTGTCAGGTACAGTCACAGCCTTCCATTCTTGGACACTGACCACCTGCCTTGTAACAACTGTGTAACAACTGTCGCGCTTATATGTGTGTTATTTGTTGAGGTTTTTACCAATAAATGAGGTGTTTTCAGTTTGAAGTTGATTCACCTCCAACATGTCTGACTGCAGCACAGAACAAACTGGTGTCCAAAGTCCAAGCCACCAACCGCCTGGACACTAATGCCACCGGTATTTTTTGTTTCGGTAGGGGGTGGACTCCTGATATAACAGCAAATCGGACATTATAGTGTGTTTAGTCAAAATTCAAACAAATGTTCCTTCACAGGCCGAGGTCGATGCCAAAAACGCTGTAAAGCAATTACCAAAACTGAATGTCCTCGCTCTAAAAGACCAAAGATAACCGAGATGGGTAGTCCGGTTCACAACTAGAGAAAAAAAAAATCTCAGAAAATAAACTAAGAAAAACAGCAATCATAGATATCTTTTTTGATTTGACTCTAACTCGTAGTGAAGTCTGTTGCTCATGTGTGCAATAATATGTAAACTGTCTATATGTGATGATTAGTATAGTGTACTATCTTTATTTTGAGATATGTATAGTCTACAGTCTATATGTAGTGATATAGTATATAGTCTACAGTCTATATGAAGTGATATGTATAGTCTACCATCTATATGTAGTGATATAGTATATAGTCTACAGTCTATATGTAGTGATATGTATAGTCTACAGTCTATATGTAGTGATATGTATAGTCTACCGTCTATATGTAGTGATATAGTATATAGTCTACAGTCTATATGTAGTGATATGTATAGTCTACAGTCTATATGTAGTGATATGTATAGTCTACCGTCTATATGTAGTGATATAGTATATAGTCTACAGTCTATATGTAGTGATATAGTATCATCATGTTCTTCATAAATATTATGTCCATTATAATTCTGTTGTCCTCTTTCAATGTTGCATTGTGTAAATTGCGTGAACACAACATCCATTGCACGCTGTCTATCTTGGGAGAGAGATCCCTCCTCTGTTGCTCTCCCTGAGCTTTCTTCCTATTTTTTCTCCCTGTTAAAGGGTTTTTTTAGGGAGTTGTTCCTTATCCGATGAGAGGGTCTAAGGACAGGATGTTGTGTTGCTGTTAAGCCCACTGAGGCAAATTTGTAATCTGTCATATTGGGCTATACAAATAAAATTGATTTGATTTGATTTTGATACGTATAGTCTACTGTCTAAATGCTTCGATATGTATTGTCTAGTCTCTATATGTAGAGAGAGCGGTATAGTCCACTGCCAGTGATATATGTCTAGATAAGCCTGTTTAGTCAACTTTCCATGGATTTAAGAAAAAACAACTTTGTCCAAGTACTTTCTGAGTAACGTGTTCATCAAGGGAACATCCTGGGACTGATTCACATCTCCAGTGTACACAGACTGACGGAGCAGAATAACTTCCAGGTTGTGTTTTGTTTTGAGGTTTTGTTCCCGTCTCAGCTTTGTGTTTTCCTGTTGAGCCTTACCAACCCCCCCAACCCACCCTATTCATGTGACTGTTATATCCATAGTGAGCCGCCTCGGGCTATAAGGGCAGTTGTTTACCATACATGTGACTAAGCATGAGGGCTTAAATCCATCGGGCAAGCACACAAAGTGTTTCACGTTGTCCGTCCGTACCGCAGACCGTCAGGAGAGCCGTCACGCTGAAAGCTGACGTACCGGGAATACAAGTCTCTGTTGTATGTGCTGCTCAATCTGAACTTTGAGTTTCTTGGATTTGTCTGGGGAGATTCAAATTCTGCTCTTTTAATCTTTCAGAGGGCTGAAAGATTGTGTTCTGTGAGCTAGCTGACAGACTGTATTGAAGTTACAATGTTAGAAATTCTAACCTCACGGTTATTAAATCTACTTTTTTTTAACTGATGAGCTGATATTTGTACACTTGTGTGCATCATTTGTTGGATTGCTACCCGGTATGGTATTACGATCGGCTGCTGGGTAGAGAATTGGATTTCCATCAATACAACATCCAAACAGACACACCGTTTTCACATATCAACCAGATCATTTTCTCACAAATTCATGTCTGGGGGCAAAACCAGGCAATTCAGTAAATCCTCCCATCTTCTCATTCATCTATGCATCAATAGTATGCTGATACCAAATATGACCATCCAAACACTATTGTTCATCACTTCACAAAAAAGACACACAAGTTCCACAACCCATACAAGCAGGCGCTCTCTAATACAAGTTGAATTGACAGTATTGTACGAGAGCAGCTTAACTCTTTCTGACAGTTGAAATTATGTAAAAAAAAAATTTTTTTGAAGAAAATTTACAGCAACAGAAAAAAAGACACTAACTAAGATGAAATAAGAATGCACACACTTAAACACAGTCATACACGAGTACACACTTAAACACTATCTCACACACTTACCATCATGAGTTCCCTCTGAAAGGACTTTCTGTCCTTGTTCTCCACATTGGTGCACTCCTCTTTCAGTTTCTCCAGAACAGACGCCACCTTCTCGGGCTCATTGTCCAGCTCAGTCCGACAGAAGTAAGTCAGCGGCAGGTTCCCATATCCCAGTGCATCGGCAAATGCCTTCCAATTTCCCACATTCTCCATCAGAACAGTCCTTACTGAAGCGTAGATGTACGTGAGAAATTTGCAAGGTTTCAGGATCTGATCCAGCAGCATGGTGGTAGTCAGGTCTGGCCCGCACCAGTAAATGGGTTTGACTTTTCCCAGAAGGAGGACGTTCTTGGCGTGGACGAGGCCCGTCTTCCCCTGATAATATCCAATGTACCACTCTTTAGTCCACAACTGCCCCCGTAGTTTGATTTTCTCTTCACTCAGCAAAGCAATTATGTCTCCCTTCTTATATTCCAACAGGTAGGTGCTCTTGTGTTGCCTGATCACTGTTTTAATTAGTTTGCCAAACTTGAGGTTTGTGACACATCGGTCCTGAAACTTCGGGTATTTGGATGTGACAGCTAGGGGTGAGAGGACGATCTTATCCACTTCTTTCTTCTTCAAAAACCTCCTCTGGCCTGTTATTCGCACTCCACTCTTCGGTGGGGGTTGTGGTGTTTGAACACAGAACTGGGCAAGGATGCAGTCGAGGGCATCTTTAACCTGGACCCTGAGGGTGAAGTCAGAGATGTTGTCAGGGTTTTGTGATGTGATCATGAACAGAAGCCTACTGACCTTCCCCAGTTTGACCTGGAAACCCCGGATCATGTTGGCTCCCTCATTCTCCTTCACCTCATAGTTGGACATGTTGGAGTACAGGCCCACCTGGAGGTCCTGAGGGTAGCCCAGCACAAACTGGTGCTTCCCCCACAACTGAAGGGCAACTGCTGGGGTAGAACTGGCTTTTCGACCCACCTCATTCACCAACAGAGTCTTGGGAGCGCAGTCATGCCCAAACATGGTGACGACTGCCTTAAAGGATGGGTGGATGTGCTTGGGGCCGTAGACTCCTAAAGTCACCTTCTTGTGCACATGGTCCCAGACTGTCATGTTCAGGCTGATGTACTGGGCCTGAACAACAACAGCCACATAGATGCAAGGCTCTAAGTTATCCAGCTGCACCTGGATTGTGTCCTTGTAAACATAGGCATTGGGGATGGGCGTGTATGGCCCCTCTTTACAATCACCTCGAACGCAAAGCACCTCGGCAATGTGAGCACTCTCCCTCTTCACTGTCACTGACACCTTCATCTCCAGGGTGATGAAAGACTTTGTCTCCATATTGCTGAGCTTAATTTCTACCACGGGGCTCACGGTAGAGCAGTGGTCACTGTTGAGTTCCAGAGGAGGGTCTAGCAAGGCTTTCATGGAGATCTGCTGGGTGTCTCCATGTGCGACATGGCCCTCAGGTATGTGGATGCTGATGTTTGTGTCTGGGAGTTGAACGACTCCTCCATTGCTGTCAAGCTTGCACACAATGTTAGTCTCCACTGGTTGTGTCTGGCCCCACCCGGGGTTCTGGCCAAGGGAATCAAGGTCATGGCAGGACCTGGCTAGCTTGCGGTGGTTTAACCATGCGGTCCTGAAGTCATCCCTGCTCTGAAACTGCTCTGGCAACGGAGCCTTAAGGCCTGTGAAAAATCCAGATGAGGGCAAGGTGGGATTGGATTGAGCCTGCAGTATAGACAGTTCTGAAAGACTGTATGATCGTTTGCTTCTGAAAAATGGGTTATCCCGCTGCAGATTCTGTACACCCCCTTGCTTAGGGCTGGTTGGGGTTGCTGTGTTGAATGTACTGTAGCTGTTGATGACATTGCTCATGATTGTACTAGAGTTCAAGCTGGAACCAGAGGAGGGGGTCACCAGTGAATCAAAGAAAATGAGATCTGCTGAGTTCCTCGCCCCTTTGTCCTTACAGTTCTGATCCACCTGGCTGCAACCATTGACAAATGGATTCATGGAGAAGGGGTTGTGTTGTATTGTATATTGTGAGGGTTTGAGGGCCATCCCTGTCCACTCACCCTGGACTCCAAACTCCCTGGACCCTTCATCATTACCCTCTCCGAGATTGTCGATCATTCCGCTATCACTGAGCGAAGAGTTTCTGAAGCCGATCGGCTGAACGTAGGCGGACGGAATGTAGCCCATTTCTGTGTTGTTGTGGGCATACCACCACTCTCCACCTGATGTGTCTAACACAAAGAGGCGGTCTCCTTTTGAGAATTTCAAAGTGGTGAAACTGCTGGGGCAGTAATCCTTTATGGCGACTACTTCCTGCGCAGTTCCATAGGAAGCTGAGGTGTCCAATCTTAAGGCACTGGGAGAAGGCACTGAAATAAAACACATGGAATATAATAGGTATAGTGAGTATAGTTAGAGTATAATGTACTGAGTTGGATGAGTAAAATTATGTCCACAGCAAGTGTGGATTTACTGTTCACTAATCACTCAGTGGCTTGTGTCATTTATCTACCTTTTTTTTTTATTCCCAGTTAAAACACTAGAGTGAACAATACTTGTAATACCACTAGATACAGAGATTAGCATATTCCATAATGAGAAGGCATTAGCCTTGAAGTTCCGGAAGTGGGCTCGTGTCTGGAAGGGTGCTATTTCAAATCCCTGGACAAGCTGGGAAAATCTGTGTTGGTGGAACTCCAGAGAAATATTTTCCCTTAACAACTGTTATTGATGTGCCTTTAAGCAAGGCACTGAACCCCAACTGCTCCATTGACTGTACTCTGTGGTTTGAATACTGTGATTGAGCTGCATTGCTGCTAAGTATAACAGTGTGTGGCTATAGCACATCGCCACTGAAAATGGTATGAATGCTCCCTAAATACATAAAGAATAAACTATTCCTGGTTAGAGTAAAATGTGCTGTGCACAGCTGTGGGCCTGTGATGTGACCACTGTGACCACGTGTCAAAGTGTTAAAAAAGGTAATGCGATATAAGGTTCCAGCTCGTCTCCGTGCAGTGCAAATGACAACTTGTGGGGTTGGAGAGCGAACTGGGAGGATGTGGCGTGTCTCTAAAACTGGCAGCATGGAGACACACCTCTGACTCTGACAGTTTCTGGTGTTTTTTTCTTGTCTCTGCCCTCTGATATCATACTTTATTTTGGTACTACGTCACCAATCGGTGTAAAGCAGGGGTAGCAAAGGTGAACGTTTCAAACAAAAGTGGGCAGACCTATCATTGTTTTTTTCATTGAAAGTAGTTTGGTGAAGTTATCCCTGTGCTGATGTTGAAATTACTTAATGATTGTCCTTATTTGGGCTGTATGCCACTCACTTCAATTATTCATATTTTCAATAGTTATTCATAATTTGAAACACAAGCACCGTTTTCCAAAGTACTGGATTCCCATATTAGCAGATGAATTCCATCTTTTGCTATTTTTAGTTCACCTCATTAGTGTGTAGGGAGCATGTAAACAGACCTATAATGAACAACAAAAACAGATATGTGCAGGAGTTCGGGTGAGAGATCCAGCAAGGGTGGAATAAAGGAAAGGAGGAGCTCCCATTACAACATAATTGATAAAAATGAGACGGGTTTTGCAATAGCACCAAATACAAAAAAGTTAGCACTTTTAAAAGGGGTTGTGGATGACTTAAGCCCTTCATTAATAATAAACCTCTTTTTTCTACCCAACTGTACTTTGGCCAATTACCCCACTCTTCCGAGCCGTCCCGGTCACTGCTCCACCCCCTCTGCCGATCCGGGGAGGGCTGCAGACTACCACATGCCTCCTCCAATACTTGTGGAGTCCCCAGCCGCTTCTTTTCACCTGACAGTCAGGGGTTTCACCAGGAGGACGTAGCACGTGGGAGGATCACACTATTCCCCCCAGTTCCCCACCCCCACCCCGAACAGGCGCACCAACCGACCAGAGTAGGCGCTAGTGTAGTGACCAGGATACACACCCACATCCGGCTTCCCACCCGCAGACACGGCCAATTGTGTCTGTAGGGACGCCCGACCAAGCCGGAGGTAACAGAGGATTCAAACCGGCGATCCTCGTGTCGGTAGGCAACGGAGCAGACCACCACGCTGCCCGGATGCCCCTATAAACTGATTCTTTTACACACTGAATTGTCTTCATAGAAATTATGAATTGTCACGTTTCTGATGATTCAACATAGATAAGCAGCAGATAAGACTCTGAAAATGAAAAGCATCCCAAACGATCAAGACAGAAACTAGAAACCGTTTGAAGGAGCATGCATATCTTAAAGGCCGACCCCAATGAGCGACAACCTTTCTAAGGGACAGACCTTTGACATCAGTGAGACTGGCTTCGGTGACCCCTCCACTGAGGTCAACTAGTGTTCCCTCAGACTTGCAGCGAGGGAGGACGTGGTTGCTGTTGGTCACTCTGATGATTCGGTTGGCAGCCATGGACGGTGGTTATCAGACGGTTCAGTCATTGGCAGCTTTCCATCTGGAGACAAGACAGAAACATGGAACTTCAGCTCGGTGAAAGTGAGCGGCCAATTCAATCCCCTTCCCATTTTCAGCATTTCGCTGATACTTTGAAACAGATTGACTTGTTAATGACGAGTCCCAACCGTTAACTTAGATTCAATTCTTGGATCAATAGAAAAGACCCCAATTCATTATCAGGAGGGGAAAGGGGAAAGCCACAGTGCCCAGATGAAGGCTGGAACCGATGACACTAGCTTTCTTTTTTTCTTCTGTTCTTTTTTGTATTTATCCCACTTTTTCTCCCCAATTATATTTGGCCAATTACCCCACTCTTCTGAGCCGTCCCGGTCGCTGCTCCACCCCGTCTGCCGATCCGGGGAGGGCTGCAGACTACCACATGCCTCCTCCCACACATGTGGAGTCACCAGCCGCTTCTTTTCACCTGACGGTGAGGAGTTTCACCAGGGGGACGTAGCACGTGGGAGGATCACGCTATTCCTCCCAGTTCCCCCTCCTCCCCGAATAGGCCCCCCAACCGACCAGGCGCTAGTGCAGCGACCAGGACACATACCCACATCCGAAGTCCCACCCCCAGACACGGACAGTTGTGTCTGTAGGGACACCCAACCATGCCGGAGGTAACACGGGGATTCGAACCGGCGATTCCCATGTTGGTAGGCAACGGAAGACCGCCACGCTACCCAGACGCCCCTATAAAATCTACCTATTATGTTTGTGCACAACAAAGAAGTGACAGGAAAGATATATAACAGCCAGAGAAAGAGGGTCGCTTTTACTTAAATCAACGAAGGAACATAATTAGGGGCACGTAAGGGGGCACACAAGGAGCAAGATTAAGAAGGTAGGGGTGTGATTTAAGGAACGATACCATCTAAAACCTATAAAAATGAGGCAACGTTTTATTAAGAATGTTCTAAAATCAAAACATGTTTGACTTGTGGTGCGACGTAAATGAACAGAGCAGAGGCCAAGGGTGTATGCTATTCAAAGAATGAAAATCTGACGATATGGAAAAATTCTCATGTGGTGAGAAACAATTCCCGCAATGAATACGTTCACCCTGAGAAATGACAGCCTCGTTCACAACAAGACATCATCTCTTAATTCATAAACACCCCTTCATCCGTATAGAGATGGCAAAAGCAGTGACGTGCATGTTGCTGGTTTGAATCTTGGAGCTGCCCAGATAAAATAAGCTGGGTCACCACTTGAAATCACGGGTGCCACGGAAAAGATGTAGCATCACGTGTCCCTCTCTTGATGCGTCAGACTTAGTAAAGTGTCATGTGGTCGGTCTGAAGGATCCCTACAGCTGGTGGTCCCCAAGAAAATAGATATGTTAGAAGGTTCTGGTACATAAGAACCTCGACACGACACCGATTTGGGTTTTCTTCCAGATCACAAATCCAATTTAAAAGTTTTAAATGACCGCACAGCCGAAGCCGGTGGAACTTGCTGTCACTACAGCATAGTAATACTCCTCATTTCCACTACAAAAACACTGCAGCAACACAGTCGTCACACAAGACTCACACTGAGAACAAGACATAGTACAGGCATTGCAGTGAACAATGGACAGGAGTGATACCTCATGGGCTCTGCAGCCACAACGCCTTCATCTTATGGGCTCTGCAGCCACAAGGCCTTCATCTTATGGGCTCTGCAGCCACAAGGCCTTCATCTCATGGGCTCTGCAGCCACAGGGCCTTCATCTCATGGGCTCTGCAGCCACAAGGCCTTCATCTCATGGGCTCTGCAGCCACAAGGCCTTCATCTCATGGGCTCTGCAGCCACAAGGCCTTCATCTCATGGGCTCTGCAGCCACAAGGCCTTCATCTCATGGGCTCTGCAGCCACAAGGCCTTCATCTCATGGGCTCTGCAGCCACAAGGCCTTCATCTCATGGGCTCTGCAGCCACAAGGCCTTCATCTCATGGGCTCTGCAGCCACAAGGCCTTCATCTCATGGGCTCTGCAGCCACAAGGCCTTCATCTCATGGGCTCTGCAGCCACAAGGCATGCATAACAACGGCGACAAAAGGCAAAACATGCAAAGTGAACTGAGGATGGGATGCAACAGGGGGATCAGTGTGAGGTATTCACAGTTCGTGTTGCACTTGGAAAGAAGCTGTTTTTGAAGTGGGGTGTCTTGGCGAACAGCGATCTGTAGCGTCTCCCAGAGGGCGAACGATTTTCAAAACGGGCACTGAAATCATGTTCA
Organism: Lampris incognitus; assembly: GCF_029633865.1. NCBI lineage: Eukaryota > Metazoa > Chordata > Actinopteri > Lampriformes > Lampridae > Lampris > Lampris incognitus. The sequence continues at coordinate 7,658,967 of NC_079231.1, read as the reverse complement.
GGGCCTCTGCAGCAGCCTCGCTGTGAGCAGACTCCACCGCACCGCTCCCTGATACAAAGCTTCCCCTTTCTGTGTGTGCACGGTACACCTGGGGAGCGTCATCTCCAATGAATAGTAGTTTGCCAGGTTTTTCCAACACAGCCGGCACACGACTGTCGTCCTGTACGAACGGCAGCGAGAAACCGTTTTTCAACTCACCGTCCCTCCTGTGACGGAGGTGAATGTGAGGCGTCTCCTGCGGTGCACGAGGAGCCACAGCCGATAGGTTTACACGCACATCAATAATCTAAACTTAACCGGATTAGGGCGATACTCCCACGGTAGCACCTGTCATATAAACACTTTAGGCAGATTATCTAAATCACAGTGAGGTCAAAGTGGCCAGGTAACCTAGTCACTGGATAACCTGCAGAAACACTTTTAGATTTGGCTGGAAATGTAGCTATCATTAGTCTGCTTTTTAGATGTGTTAAAGTGGTCAACAAAGCAATGGCAACACCATTATAGTGTTTTTCTGTCCCCCCCCCTCCTCCTCCTCCCTTTTTTTCCCCGCAATTGTACTCAGCCAATTACCCCGCTCTTCCGAGCCGTCCCGGTTGCTGCTCCACCCCCTCTGCCGATCCGGGGAGGGCTGCAGACTACCACATGCCTCCTCCCATACATGTGGAGTCGCCAGCCGCTTCTTTTCACCTGACAGTGAGGAGTTTCACCAGGGGGACGTAACATGTGGGAGGATCACGCTATCCTCCCCCCCAGTTCCCCCTCTCCCCCCCCCCCGAACAGGCGCCCCGACCAAGCAGAGGAGGTACTAGTGCAGCAACCAGGACACACACCCAACATCATTCCACGGTTTTCCTTGTTTCCTACCAGTTGCCTGACCCGAGATGTTAAAAATTAATTCAGGACAAATCTTTTCCTCAGAGTCGGAATGTAGTTTTACACATCACAGGAAGCTGACTTGATGTGTTTCCCACTGTGATGCAAAATTCAATATAAGGTGTTTCTGGAGCATATGTAAAGATAAATTATGTAAATCATGCCAAAATAGGAGCTCATTTTGTGCATAATATTCACACTGTGGTGACCTTAATGCGACTGCGTCAAACTCTTCTCTGAGTAAACGAACCCGACTAATGAATAAATCAGTATAATCCCGGACTGTTGATAGACATCAGTTTGACCTACGCACCACGTAAACACTGCCATCAAGCCTTCAGCTCTATGTTATCTCACAGTCAACACAGTCAGGACAGTCTGCCTGAAAACACACACCAGCATCGTCGTCATCGGCGGTCACTCGGGGTCGAGTGTGACCGTCCTTCCTCTGGGTCCTCAGGTGGGCGTAGAGGGCCGATCCTGGAGCCACGTAATGGGAGGGTGCCTGCACGTGACAGCTTTTTAGGTGGAGCGGCTGATGCGCCGACCAACCAGAGGGGGCGCTAGTGCAGCAACCAGGACACACATCCACAACCGGCTTCCCACCTGCAGACACGGCAAATTATGTCTGTAGGGATGCCCGGCCAAGCCGGAGGTGGCACAGGGATTCGAACCGCCGATCCCCGTGTTGGTAGGCAACGGAATAGACTGCTATGCTACCCAGATGCCCACATCCATCCCTCATCCCTCATCTGAACAGTGGCACCTGTTGTCTGAGCTTCATGAAACTCGATGTAGAGGTGAAGGTGTTGGATACAGATAGACGCCATATCGGTCCTGACAACCAGACAAAAACGAGTTATTCCAAAAAGTTCCTCTTCTGGTTGAAGCAACAATGGAGCGGTTGGTGCACTTTGAGGTGCATATTAGAAAGTATTTCTACTTGTTCATAATCTATTTATACTTCTCTATCTAATGTGTGCAGTTTTTCACTCGCAGTGTTCAAAGATGCAGAGGTCTCACACTTATTTTCAAGATCTGTGAATATTTCTGTTAATATTTCATACTGCCGTCATCTTTAGCGTCCTCGTCAACCAACCAGGCCAAATTCTTTGGACGTTTTATCGACAAAACCAGGTTTATGTATGAGTAACTGCACTGGCACACCTGGGGACCCATGTGAAGAGCCAGAGAAGGTCATCGTCCAAATCATATTCACATTAAAAAAAAACAAAAAATACTGTAAATCTAATTCTTGTCTCTCCGTTGGGAATAACCCGGTGACCCAGGAGGTCTCGTCCGCAAGTTCCCTTGTTTAATGAGTGTTTATTAAGTCTTTATTATAGCCTAATTTGTCCTTACCTCATATGCTGTAGTATCATTTGAGGAGCTTCTTTATATTTTACAAATAAGGTTCTGTGGGATTTCCACACTTAGCAGCAGGGCAGAACACTCTGCTTCAGTCGGCTCAATATTCCGTCAGTTTTCAACATCAGTATATATCAAACTGTGTTTTTTTTTTTATAAAATTTTGTATGAGCCTGCTTCACTTCCCATGTCTTGTAAAGTATTCTTGCAGCCTAACTGTGATGTACATGACTACAATACAAGACATGCCAAATGTTCCTACTGGGCTGTGTCAGTTCTCTATTAGATATAATGGGCCACAGCTATGGAACAGTTATAGTCAAGTTACATTTCAGTCTGCCTAGGCGGCACGGTGGCGCAGTGGTTAGCGCGGTTGCCTCACAGCAAGAAGGTCCTGGGTTCGAGCCCCGGGGTAGTCCAACCTTGGTGGGTCGTCCTCTGTGTGGAGTTTGCATGTTCTCCCCATGTCTGCGTGGGTTTCCTCTGGGGGCTGTGGTTTCCTCCCACAGTCCAAAGACATGTAGGTCAGGTGAACTGACCGTACTAAATTGTCCCTGTGTGTGGGCGTGGGCCCTGTGATGGCCTGGCAGCCTGTCCAGGGTGTCTCCCCGCCTGCCGCCCAATGACTGCTGGGATAGGCTCCAGCATCCCCGCGACCCCAGACTACAGTCCTGTCTGGTGCACCGAACTAGCCAAACTGTTCATATTTGACAATAATTGTATATATATGTGAATGCATTTGTTTGTGTCTTTTTGTGGTGTGTGTGTGTGTGTGTGTGTGGGGGGGGGGGGGTGTAGCTCCTGTTCAGAGCTCACATTCCTATCATATCTCACAGACACACACATATACAACTTCTCTCTCTCTCTCTCTCAATCTCTCTCACTATTGTAATGAGTTGCCCGAACGTGCACACCATATGTAAACGCACTATACACACTCACTATATTATTTTGTTTTTGCTTGATTTATGTTACTTATTTCATGTTTGCCTTTTATTATTTGGTTTGCTTGCGTGTTTACTTTGTGCATTTGCTCATAATGCTTATTGAGGCCTTCTATAAGCCCGTAGAGGGTTTTGTTTTAAAATCTCACCGGCACATCTTGCTTATTTTGTTATGTTATTGTGTTTTCGCTGCATTGTTTTATATGTGCAACTCAAAATCAAATCTTCATTACCAATCGATCCATCATCTATTTTTTTTTCAATGAATCACTCATATATTACTATAAAATGATATAAATAGTGATAAATGCCCATCGTAGGTTGACGGAGCCCACGTGGACGTCTCCATTATGAAACCTGATGAGTCCAAGAAGACACTGAAGTCTTCCTTTTGTTACGGAGACACTGAAGGGAAGCGTCTTTGAGGCCACGACCAGCAAATATTTGGTATTTTTACTTGATTAAAAGTCTTGAGCAAATAGTCAATGAGCAAAATGATAATCGATTAGTTTTCTGCCCATCAGCGAGCCGATGAGTCGAGTCGTCTCTAGGCAGCCCAGTGGCCGGTAGAGAGCGGCCACATGAAGAAGCCGACCAGGATGAAAAGGGTGTCGATGGCTGTGAAACGACCCCCTGCCCGTCTGCGGTGGGGCGATGGAGGTTGCCGCGCGCTACACCCCCTGCTACGCTCTCCCCCCACGCGCCATATTTGAAGATGCCATTTCCTGCTACAGGAAACGCAGCAGGTGGTTTGGTTGAAAGAAAAACCAGATCCCAGATAAACCTGGATGCTCTCGCTGAAAACTTTTTCCAAAAAGAAAATTTTTTTTTGGGGGGGGGATAGTAACACCCCCTGTTGTGAAATCACAGACAAACTTGAAACAGATGCTGGTGCTTTTTTTGAAGGAGGCCACTCGGTTTTGCACACCCCCGGCGTTAATGGGAAGACCAGATCCAGGCAGCCGTTCGGTTTGAATCAGAAAACGGTGTCTCACACGTCTGCAAAGCGGAAGCTCAATTTCGATTTCATTTCACCTCGCTTGCTCACTCGCCTTGTCTTCAGCGAGGAAATTTCAATTACTGGAAATGTGAGAAAAGGGGATTTTGGGGTGATCTACAGGAGACAGCCCAGATGGTTTGTGGGTGAATCTCACTCCAAACTGTGGAATTGGAAGTGTTTTTCCCCCTGCTGGTGCGTTAATATCTGACTGGATGAAATAGCCTCGCCCATTAGCTCATTTCGGTGTGTCTGACACAGTGGAGAGGCAGGGGACCCCAGACTTTAATTAGCTGGGAGTCGGCTGGTCTTAATCCTCAGATGAATGTTACTGTAATAACAGTTTTCAGCAGCCATACGCGCTCCTAGACAGACTTTATTGCTTTCCCATTGCTGTGTCTGTTAAATAACCATATTTTGTCCTAAAGGACCGACTATATCCACCACCCCCCCAACAGATCCAAGAGAGCTCACGCTGATCTTGGAGCTGCAGTGTATAAACATATCACTGATGTATACCATATGTATAATTAATCGTAGATGTGTTGCATCATAGCAATTAAGCGAGCTGGTCAGAACGGCAACATCACAAGTGGGGAAAAAAACAAACATCTGACAACAATGTACAAAGGAAAATATACAAAATCACCCAAGAGAGGGAGGAAAGTAGTCAGTCAACCCTTTGCTGTGTCTGCTACGAGATCTTCAATTTGCAGTTGTAGACCAGAAAGGGAGTTTTGTTTTTTTTAACCTAAAATAAGTCCGCACTGAAGTTGCATGATGAGGGAGCGGAGCGGCTGAAGGCGCTGCCGTCTGATTTTGATCAGACCGCCGGCCATCGGCATTTAGCCGCAGGATATCTCCAACCAGACCCATGAACTCTGCTGTGGTCTGTTGTTAGGCTGCTGTGCTCACAGGCTTTATTCGTGTGAGTCGGTTTGTGTGTGTTTGTACCTGACCCATTTAATTGGCCATTCATTATGCAGAAATGATCAGTTAGTGTACATTGTAAGATCCGTGTGGTTGTACTATAATGACTAGTAACCGCTGAGTAGCAAACATAGTAAGGGTAGCATGGCATTTAATATGCACCTTGTATTCAGGTTTAACAGCTAATTGCTGATTAATGTATCGCTAAATAATGTCTTGTAAAGTTGGCCTTCTTAGACTGTGAAATTGCAGTTGGCGATGGGGGACATTTGATTGTTGATGTTTACCGTAAACCAACGCACACTGATCAGTACTTCCAAGTTTGACTCTCATCATCCACTGGAGCACAAACTAGGAGTCATCAGGACGCTGGACCACCGAGCTGACAACGTCCCCACCGACACAGTGGCCGGGGAAGGGGAGAAATCCCACATTAAACAGGCCCTGGTTAAGTGTGGTTATCCTAACTGGGCATTTGTCAAAGCCACGAAGACGCCCAAACAGTGCACCAGCCCATCGAAGAGAGGAGAAGGACGACAGCTGTCTAAGCATAAACCAGAGGTGATTCTGTATGTGGCAGGAGTGTCGGAAGAGCTGAGACGGGTATTTTCCAAACACCGCATCTCAGTTCCTTTCAGACCCCAAAACACGCTGCGCCAGAAGTTGGTCCACCCCAAGGATCTGGTCCCCCGGCACAAACAGAGCAGTATAGTGTACGCTGTTAAGTGCCGGGAGGATTGCCGTGATTTATACATCGGGGAAACCAAACAGACGCTGGCCAAGAGGATTTCACAACACAGGAGAGCTAACACATCAGGCCAGGACTCCACAGTCTACACCATCTACAGACCAGGACTCCACAGTCTACACCATCTACAGACCAGGACTCCACAGTCTACACCATCTACAGACCAGGACTCCACAGTCTACACCATCTGCAGACCAGGACTCCACAGTCTACACCATCTGCAGACCAGGACTCCACAGTCTACACCATCTACAGACCAGGACTCCACAGTCTACACCATCTACAGACCAGGACTCCACAGTCTACACCATCTGCAGACCAGGACTCCACAGTCTACACCATCTACAGGCCAGGACTCCACAGTCTACACCATCTACAGACCAGGACTCCACAGTCTACACCATCTACAGACCAGGACTCCACAGTCTACACCATCTACAGGCCAGTGGCCACTCTTTCAAGGATGAGGGTGCGACCATCCTTGATAGGGAGGGACGCTGGTTTGAACGGGGAGTCAAAGAAGCCATCTATTTGGGGGGGGCTAAGAGTACATCTGTCACCATCTTACAATGTTGTGATTGCAACAATCCCCATTCCTCTGTGAATAATACACATGAGCAATGATCACATGTGTGGTGTGAACGTATTGTTTAAAATCAAAGTATATACCTGAGGTCCCAAAAAAATTTGAACTTGGATTGCTGGACTCCAATAGTGTGATACTTTAAATTAGGACCCATATGAAGTGGCAGACACACACACACACACACACACACACACACACACACACACACACACACACACACACACACACACACACACAGACAACCCCATTTCCTTTTTTCAGACTTCAAAGTAAGATTATACAGCGTGACTCCACAGTAAAGTGTCAGACATATCATTAGACCTGATGCCTCAAATTAAAAATTAAAAACACTGGTGTACTTAATTTTGCTGGCTGGACATGTCATGCCACGTAGACATTGTCCAAAAAGAAAAAAATGTCTTAACACCCGAATAAAGGAAAAGAGCTTGCCTCATGCTCAGTATAATACAAATGTAAAAAAAAATAAAAGCAGACTTAAAATTTAAAAACCCCTCTACCCACTCACTTGACATTGCTTCAACAAAGACGTGAGACTTGCCGACAAGTTCTTCATGACTATTGGAGAAGTACTTGAACTTTAAATACAGTTTAACATCTTGCAATAGTGTTCTTGTTTTGTTTTTATTTTTTTTATTTAAGACATGCACCGGTTTTCTTCCCTATCTATTTATTCCTGTATTAAGAAAAGAAAATTGACGTCTAAAATATGGTTCTTCGTCTCTGTGGAGATGCTGCTCAACTAACATTCACCACTGCTTCATGGTACCTCTTCAAAACCAGTTGATGGTGGTAAAAACTGCAAGTTCTAACTGTAAGGTTTCTTCAACAATAGTGTGTGGAATTGTGTCAGGGTCTCTAGCTAGTGTCTGCCACATCATTATATTTTAAATGATGAAAAAAGAGTGCATTAATTTACTTAATTTATCCATTTAATTTCTCTCTGTGTAGTGAAAAGCTCTAAACAGCACTAAATCTTTTTTTTTCCCAAACTACATTGGTCAGAACTGATAGGTTTTAACAGTATATTAGTGGATCACTGCATAAAAAGGCTGTCTCCGCCCACTCACATTTAGAAAAAGGTGAAAAAAGTGGTGGGCAGTGTTGACGATGCTATAGCAGGTGGCACGCCCTACAACAGGGTAGCCTGTTTATAGGTTTACTACCTCTTCAAAAAGTTGGGGGTTAAATAAACTTGGCAGACGAAGCCTCATGATAATTACGAGAACCACTTCTGGTACTTGGTGGCGCAGTGGTTAGCGCGATCGCCTCACAGCAAGAAGGTCCTGGGTTCGAACCCAGGGTTGTCCAAACTTGGGGGTTATCCCGGGTCATCTTCTGTGTGGTGTTTGCATGTTTGTGTGGGTTTCCTCCGGGTGCTCTGGTTTCCTCCCAAAGGCATATAGGTCAGGTGAATCGGCTTTACTAAACTGTCCCTAGGTGTGAATGTGTCGACCCTGGGATGGACTGGCGGCCTGTCCAGGGTGTCACCCCACCTGCCACCCAATGACTGCTGGGATGAGCTCCAGCGTCCCGGGACCCCGATTGGGATGAAGCGGCTTGGATAATGGATGGATGGATGGATGGATAGTGAAAAATGGATGAAGAATGGCAGGGAACATGTCCACCCATACCGCTATCACCTGAAGTCATCATAGTGCATAGACCATCTGTGTTGAGCAGCCTATTGCCCGATCATGCCCACTGTCATCAGCCATCCAGTCCAGAGCAGGGCACAAATAGACACTGTGCATGGGATATATATCATAAGTCTCTGTGTATGTACAGCACGGGAATAGGACAATATCTCAGTTAGCTAGCTTTGTTGGTCACTGGAAGAGTCTACAACAAAGCGAATCCCTACTTCCTTCAGTAGATCGGTACAACAGAAAGGTAGCGAGCCTCGCTTCTTTAGCTGAACCAAATCTGCCTTCATCCCCGTCAGATAGTTTGATATCGGATGATGCTGAAAAATCAACAGAGCAGAACCAAATCCGCCTTCATCCTCGTCAGATAGTGATATTGGATGATACAGCATACCTAAATGGAAACAGCAAAGGAACAAGCCTCCCCCTACCACCCGAACCAACATCACAACAAGGTGAATCCAAACCTTCAGCACAAGGGCAGCTGGCAGGTCACACAGCGCAACATGGCCAGATGGGATTGGAACCAGTTAGAATTGACCTCGAACCATGAGACATTGAAATAGTCAATGCGCATTCTTCTAACATCAAGCAGGGCTCAGGTTCTGGTAGGATTTTAAGCAAGGAACGGTTTAACAACATAGAAATCAGGCAGCTTCTCAGCATCCCACTGCCGGACAACTTGGAAGATTTAGCACATTTTTACAATGCAGAATCAAATAGACATGGCCGCACAGAGAGCGAATAGAGGTGATGTGATTCAGGCAGAGATAACGTCTCCATGATACTGTGTTATGGTGAATCTGAACTAACTCAGTTTCAGCAACAGTTGGGTCGATTAGTTCAGAGTAATATGGAAATATTGAACGACGCTAGTCTGGAACTGGTCTTGCAAATAATTGTCTAGAGGAAGGGGTAAAAGAAAAATCGAGACCTATTTATCATTGGAATTTTTTTTTCAAGTGTGTGATCTATATGTGGTACCTACTGCTGATCAGACATGTCTAGCTACAAGCCTGGCCTACCTAATGTGTCCAACTATGACAGACGATGAAGCGGCTTTAAAGGGAAATTAGATTCATACACAGGCAGGGATGAGTAGCGACAGTGATGTTTCTTTCGCTGACACACACAAATTTGAGGGCATGTTAAACACAAAAATCCCATAGCTAAAAAGAAAGTTAGTGTCTGAGTGATTTAAAAAGTGCCCTGAATGCATAAAAATCAACAGTGCAGGTCTAACTTTACCTTCATTTCACAAATGTAGCGGGCTGAGTTGTAAAATCTGCCACAAACTTCTACCAGAAAAGAGCGGGGATGATTCCCATCAGTGTTTCATTCAACCTCTCCAGCCAGAGATAGTATTCAGAAATTTTTTTTTTTTTTAACTGCAGTTTCCATGTCCCAATCTATGTTTCAGCAAAGTCCAGCGCTGGTGGAAGTTGTGGTTTCTGGGGTGTTGATTGCGCTCACAAATTCCTGAAATACTTCCACCAAAAGAATATATTAACTATGTCTTCATTGCACACTACAGCAAAGGTTTTGAGTCATCTACTACTACTACTAGGCAAAGGTTTTGATTCATGCCACATGAAAATATTAACAATAGCAAAGCGATCTTCTCTACTGTGGATCGACTTATTACTCCACCATCTCCAACCCCATCAGAGATGTGAGCAATTTGCTACATTCTTCAATAACAAAATTATTGCCACTAGACAGAACATTAGTGCCTGAATATCCAGGTATGAACCTACCCTCCAGTTCTCCAGAAATATCACTGGCGCCATGTCTCACTCTGACCCTCTAGACCTTAAAAAACTAGACAGCTCAGGTCCTCCACCTGTTGCTCCCTACCACATTTTTAAAACTGCTTTAATTGCTTAAGCACCTGAGGTATTAGAAATTATTAACTGCTCTCTTCAGTTAGGCATATTTCCTGCAGCACTTAAAACAGCTGTCATTAAACCACTTCTGAAGAAGAGCAACCTTGACATGTCAGTTATTTCCAACTATAGGCCCATCTCCAATTTACCATTCCTTAGCAAAATACTTGAAAAAATAGTTTACTCTCAGTTTAATAACTATTTAACATCAAAGAACCTGCTAGCCATTTATCAATCAGGTTTTTGATCTCACCATAGCATAGAAATAGCAATTATCAAAGTTGTGAATGATCTGCATATGAACACAGATTCTAATAAATTATCTTTTCTTGTGCTCCTAGATCTCAGTGCCTCCTTCTACACTGTTGACCATGATATTTTACTAGAGAGATTAGAAAAATGGGTCAGTCTATATGGCCCAGTTCTGAACGGATTTAGAACCTACCTGGAGGACAGGCAGTTCTTTGTGTTCATCGGAGACTTTGCCTCGGACAAAGTGGGTATTATGTGTGGGGTACCCCAAGGTTCAATTCTTGGACCATTACTATTTAATCTCTATATGCTCCCACTCGCACATGTTAGACAGAAACACAAGATAAATTAGTATAATTACGCAGATGATTCACAACTGTACATATCCGTATCTCCTGATGACCTTTACCCCGTAAATTCCCTAACTCCGCATATTGACAATATTAATCTATGGATGTCGGAGAACTTTTTACAACTGAACAAAGACAAAACAGAAATACTGATTTTTGGTGCAGAGACTCAAAAGACAGAGAATTGCGGCTCATCTAAGCTCTCTGTCTCTGGAATGCAAAAGCAAAGCTAGAAATCTGGGTGTAATCATAGACAGCAATCTGAATTTTAAGAGCCATGTCAATCATCTCACAAGATCAGCCTTCAACTATCTTAAAAACATTGCAAAACTAAGGGGCTTTCTATCAAAACCAGACTGAGAAATTAATCCATGCATTTATAACAAGTAGACTAGACTGCTGTAAGAAAAGAGGAAGGCCGAAGAGGAGGTTTATGGATGTGGTGAGGGAAGACATGCAGGTGGCTGGTGTGACAGAGGAAGATGCAGAAGACAGGAAGAAATGGAAACGGATGATCCGCTGTGGCGACCCCTAACGGGAGCAGCCGAAAGTAGTAGTAGTAGTAGATTAGACTACTGTAATGTTCTACCGGCCTCCCAAATTCAGATGTGCGGCAACTACAGTTAATTCAAAATGCTGCTGTACCTGTTCTCACCGGAACTAAAAAGCATGAACACATCACACCTGTTCTTAGATCTCTGCATTGGCTCCCCATGAAAACTAGAAAATTCTGTTAATTGCATACAAAGCTCTAAATGGCCTTGTACCTCAGGATATAAAGTACATGCTAGTAGGATACAAATCAGGCAGAACTCCAAGGTCCAAAGGCAGTGTTCTTGTAACCTTCCCTCATACTAACTCTTAAAGCAAGGGAAGCTGCTTTTTGTGTTTATGCCCCAAGTAGATGGAACACCCTGCCTGAGGACCTGAGAGAGGCCCCACACTGAGCACTTTTAAAAGCAGGTTAAAAACCTTACTTTTCACAACAGCCTATGGCTAAGTTCCCGGCGTGTGTGTGTGTGTGTACGTGTTTTGTATATTTTGATATTTGTGTATTCTGCTCTGATTCCTGTATAACTGCACTAATACCTGTTGATGCGCATATTTGTTTTCCAAATGTGTACTTTTAAGATTGTTTCGATTGTTTTTTCTCTTTATGTAAAGCACATTGTGTTACCTGTGTATGGAATGTGCTATATAAGTAAAGTCTGTTGTTGTTGTTTATTTCAACCAAAAGGATCGTGATACCTGAGTAATGTCCGGCTTTGACTTTCAGCATGGTGCGCTATTCCCGTGCGGGGCTTAGGGTCGTAGCTTACGTTTGATTGGTCAGGGAGCAGGACTTAGAGGTGTCAAAAGTCAGTCAGGGGGCTTAACTTGGATTTGATTGGTGAGGGGGTGGGGCTTTGGGGTGATAAATCACACAAATCCCTTTGTTATGCTAATGTGCCAGAGAGGGGGATACTACTGTCTCTCTGAGCCCCTATTTTACTCATGCAATACTCAGTAATTACCTGTCACCATAGTTCAATTACATCTACTGAACTTGTATATTATTCGGTTATTTCTTAGCAGTGGATGGCCTGTTATTTAAAGGGTTTGCTACCTGAGATATGCAGGAATTAGTCTATCAAACTGCCAGCTCCAATATCCAAATTTGATTTGTATTTAAAAGCCCATAGTCAGCAGAAGAAAGAGAAAGAGAGAGAGGGAGGGAGGTTCTCTCCCAACACCTGTTATTCCCCTCATTGCCCATCACAGGTGAATTAAAGCTGCCTACAGGCTGGTGACAGCTGCAGTGACAGATACAGAGCAGGGCAGCGGTTCTCAAACTGTGGTGTGGAAACCTGCAGGGGCCCCTCGGCGGGTTTCACAGCCCTCCAGCAAAACAAGACAGAGTCTAATTCTAATAAAATTCAATTGACAAGAGATTATCTCCTAGTTAGGAGTTTATGTGAGAGTGAGTATTCTGACAGTTAATTATCAATCACTGAATTAATTTGTTAATTGTGATTATTAACTCCACAACTCCGTAAACGCTTTGTGTGAGTCAATACATCAGCAACGAAGTTCTTCCCGTAACTGCTGACCAAGGACAGGATCTCGTTAACTGATGATGATGAAGATAATTGAGAATAACCCACATCAGGTTGAGGTATGTGGAAATTATATCACAGCATTTAACCTGTCATGGGTTACTGCGTCCCGTTATTGCATCTATAAAACGCTCACTGCCTTTTGTCTACATATTGTGAGAACTCATCTTATTGTGGGTTACTGAGATTCATCTGTAAACCAAAAATAAACAAAACGTTTCTGTGCGAAAGACCTGGCGAGTTCGGGCCACAGTAATAATATATTTTCCGATTGGCAAGGTGAAAGATGAGACACAAATCACACATATAGGTTATAAGTGTAGTCGAACAAAATAACCTTCTCATCAATTCTGTTTTTCCAGTGTGTGTGAAATTCAAAATAGCTGTTATCCCCCCCCCCTCAGTCACAATGTATGCACTCATTCATTCTTTATAATGGACCTCTTTATAGACGACTAATTGACATGTAGATCCTTTATTGTCCTGCTTAAGGAAATTTGCTGCCACAGTCAGCCCAATACAAAAGCCTCGAGAGGCCGCGTTCATAATTTAACTCTACAAGATCCCTGGAGGGAAAACGATGGGCTGCATTGAACTGATTTGTCTATTTGGGGAACAGAGACGTGTTCGTCTGTTGTTGCGTATTGCATGATGATGTCTGTCTCCTGTATGGGTGGAGATATCCTTGACCCTCTGTATTGAATGGTGGAGATAGATTTTCTTCCTCGGGTAAATCATAAAGTATGTTGGCGTCTAGTCAAGCACATTAGGCTGTAAGGGTACTCTGCCCTGACAAGCAGATAAATCCAAAAAGAGTTCAATTCACTTCGTAAAATATCACAACACCCCCAGCTCCCAAATCACCTGTAGGATGAATATCTTAGGAGGGGCAACCTGGTAAGTGCTCCTTTTAGAGGGGGAACCTGGTAAGTGCTCCCTTTAGAGGGGGGACCTGGTAAGTGCTCCCTTTAGAGGGGGGGCCTGGTAAGAGCTCCTTTTAGAGGGGGGGCCTGGTAAGAGCTCCTTTTAGCAGGGGAACCTAGTAAGTGTTCCCTTTAGCGGGGGAACCTGGTAAGAAGCTCCCTTTAGAGGGGGAACCTGGTAAGAGCTCCTTTTAGAGGGGGGACCTGGTAAGAGCTCCTTTTAGAGGGGGAACCTGGTAAGAAGCTCCCTCTAGAGGGGGAACCTGGTAAGTGCTCCCTTTAGTGGGGGAACCTGGTAAGAGCTCCCTTTAGAGGGGGAACCTGGTAAGAAGCTCCCTTTAGAGGGGGAACCTGGTAAGAGCTCCCTTTAGAGGGGGAACCTGGTAAGAGCTCCTTTTACAGGGGGGACCTGGTAAGAGCTCCCTTTAGAGGGGGAACCTGGTAAGAAGCTCCCTTTAGAGGGGGAACCTGGTAAGAGCTCCCTTTAGTGGGGGAACCTAGTAAGAGCTCCTTTTAGAGGGGGAACCTGGTAAGAGCTCCTTTTAGTGGGGGGACCTAGTAAGAGCTCCTTTTAGAGGGGGGACCTGGTAAGAGCTCCCTTTAGAGGGGGAACCTGGTAAGAGCTCCCTTTAGAGGGGGAACCTGGTAAGAGCTCCTTTTAGAGGGGGAACCTGGTAAGTGCTCCTTTTAGAGGGGAAACCTGATAAGAGCTCCTTTTAGAGGGGGAACCTGGTAAGTGCTCCTTTTAGAGGAGGAACCTGGTAAGAGCTCCTTTTAAAGGGGGAACCTGGTAAGAGCTCCTTTTAGAGGGGGAACCTGGTAAGAAGCTCCCTTTAGAGCCGATCCAGTCTCACCTCAGAACAACTGGAGGTTTAAAAGACGGGGTTGATTTTTAAAAAAAAACATAATTTTTTTTTAAACACGTCTGTTGGTGGAGTCTGTGTTCTTGTTACAACAGTTAAAAGTTAGCACTGGTTTAACCTTAACTGCCTGCCGAGTAAATTTGCTGCTGCTTGGAGATTGTGTTGGTTCGATGCTTGGCATGAACACACACGGACATAAAAACCTTTGAAAATCAAAATATCTTAATACTGCATCTACATTGGCTAGTAAGTGCGGAGGAAATACATAAAATACTTGCTTGGGCATCTTGGGCCTTGTTCAGACTGCCAGCCCAAATCCGCTTTTTGTTTTTGTTTGTTTTGTTTTTTTTGGCATATCCAGATTGCATCAATATTGGTTGTGGAAAGTCTAGACAGCAAAAAACAAAAAAAAAACCCCACATGAAATGCGATTTTTGCAAATCGCATCTAAACCACATTTGGGGGTGGTTTGATTTCTCCAGACGTGTCTCAGCCCGGACGCTCTGGCTGCCCACGCTGTCACACTGTCGTTCGCGTCACTCGCAATGCCACGCACAGGAGTGATGTCATAGCCAGAGTGACGAAAGTGGAGCCATGGAAGATTGCAGCGTATGCCAGTCTGTCCATTTCTGACGCTTCCACGTCGGTAAACCGCGTCATCGGCGTACGTAGTTACGCCTGCGTCGTTGCCACAGCAACCCATGCAGACAGGCTGGCGATGTCTGGTCACACAAATCCAAGCTGATCACTTGCAGTCTGAACAAGGCCTTAGTAGGTGTAAACACCATTGGTAAGTTGCTAACAAACTGATATACAAGGTACAAATTTAAGTTGCAAAGAAAGCAGAGGTGTGTTGAAAAGAAAGTTGTGTGTCTTTTGTTATTATGAGATGCGGTGTTCCTTCATTCTTCGGATCTTTTTTTAAAACCTTTATAGTATGTCAGTGTAACTGTGCTGGTCTTACTGTACTGCACTGGGATTGTCTCTTGTATGTTTTTAATTCTGACTGTGCAACAAATTTCCCATTTGGTACAATACATTGATTGATTGATTGATTGATTGATTGATTGATTGATTGATTGATTGATTGATTGATTGATTGATTGATTGATTGATTGATTGATTGCCTGTTATGGTGACCTACTTTAATTGCTGGTAATCGCCAACGGTAATTGCTGGAGTTAAAATGGAAGCTAGAGGGGACACACATCAATTTAAGCATTCCCTGTCAACCGGAGGAGGTCCCTGTGCGTCAAAAGCAACAAAATGCTGAGGCATCTCCCAGACCAGGGCTGCTGGCCTGCAGTTAGAAAAGGGAAGGTGTTCCAAAAGAACATTTGAATTTAGCTGCTGGTTAAATTTCTTGCATTGGTAGTGCACGAGGACCCTGAAATTGGTTGAACCTGTAAGAGGTAAACTCTGCTATAAAATGGAAAAGACTATTTTTCCAGATGCTAATGAGGTCATACAATATACACTATGCTTCTGTACTGTGCCAGTAATATAACAGAACCAGTTTCCGCAGCAGCAAAATCAAAAGATAAAAATCCTTCATAATTCTTTGAGATGCGATAAAGACCACATCCCAGTACACACTTAGATTGTGCTGGTCCATAATGGATGTTAATTAGCATTTGCCCGTCACAGCTACTAATGTCAGTTGACAACAGAATCCACTGTGGTAGGTTACCTATATAAACCAGAGTCCATGCAGAGTCCAGAGTCGGCTGCTGTGTTGGTGGTTTTTCTGCCACATATGTTTGGAGGCCTGGCTGGTTTGGGTATTTTATTTCATGTACTTGCGTACATGAAATAAAATGACAAATAAGGTGTTCCTGATTCCTGATGAGAAATTATGCCAAGATAATTACACTTTATTCCGACGAAGCTTTAAACATTACAGAAATTCTCCGGACACTGAAGCCAGTATCTCGAAACAAGGCCGAATTAAACGGAATGAAATTATCTCGCCAACTGGCTGATTTTTATTCATCCACTACACACACACACACACACACACACACACACACGCACACACACACAAAAAGCACAAGATGGTAAAACTCAATAAAAAGATTTCTATGTCATAACAATGACATAAACTCTCACAACTTGGTTCCCCTTTCAGCCTGACTAGACAGCCATGGATAAGGAAGGGGCTTCCAGGGGAGCCAGGGGGTGATGGGGGATTTCATGTGCACCAGTGACACCCAGCGTGGTCATTAACTTAGCTTCCGCCCCGCCCGCCAATGGCTGCAAACTGAGCGTGTCCGACCCTGAACCCCTGGAGAGCTTCACCACAACACTACCTTCTGCGTAGAGGCTCGAGATCTCCTCCTCTTCCTCCCCCCCCTCCTCTTCTTCTGCGCTGTTTCTCCTCCCACCCCGGCAGAATAGTGTGAATTATTGTTATTTTCCGAAAGGATTAGCGCGTGGCGGGCTTGTGCTGAGCTGCCGTTAATTGGGAAATGGAACGCGACCGCCGGGAAAGTGTTGACGCGCCGTGTTTTAAGGCTTAGCTCTGCCTATGGGGGGTGGGGTGGGGGGGTCCCGCCGCATCGCCCCCCTCAGGACCAGAGAACACGTGTCTCCGGAGGTCTTCTGGCGTCGCTTTCCACATTCAGATTCGAAAAGACTTGTTTGGCCGAATCTTAGCGGCGTGGATTTGACAGCCTCTGGAATGTGGTTAGCTCAGCACGCGCCTCAGCGTGCAATAGAAAGTCTTCGTGTGAGGGGAGGGTTCTGAGTTTGCGCATGTGTGTAGTTGCATTTGTGCACACTACAAGAGGTAGAGAGAGTGTGTGCGTGTGCGGGATGGATGGTTGCCTGTCGCTGTATGTATGTCAGTTTCTGTGTGTATATATGTGTGTGTGTGTGCGTGCGTGCGTGCGTGTGCGCGTCTTGGCATCGGGGACTTGATTCCCATGCGGCCTAACCCACTCTACAGCGCTCGCTCCCCTGTGCATTCAATTTCTGCTTCAATTACAGCAGCATCTGTCGACCCCCGCACTCTAGCGAACATGTGATGTGACCCTGTACAAGCAGTATGGGGGCGGCCAGTGAGGTGGGATGGGGGGGGTCTGGGTTAGGGGTTTCATTCCCTGTGTAACTCGGTGGGGTAGCACATGGCTGCAGTACGTGCTGTGTGCGTCAAACAAAATCCCGTCCAAGCATAAACTCCAGATTGCTCTGTTCTGGGTGGGATTGGAAAAGTCATCATCCCCAAACTTCTGTAACTTTCTGATAGTCTACGCCCGCTTTCTGCAGAGACTGGCCGTCCATGTGTGTGGACTGCCTCGGTGTGAAAGTGGTCTGCTAATTCTCCTCCATGCAGACCCTCCACACCCACCCCAGTGGGTGTGGAGGGTCTCATCCAGAGAGTCTGGACTCATCCAGACTCTCTCTCTCTCTCTCTCTCTCTCTCTCTCTCTCTCTCTCTCTCTCTCTCTCTCTCTATATATATATATATATATATATATATATATATATATATATATATATATATTTTGACGTCGTGGTTATAACAGACGAGGGTTGGAGTACTTGAGTGTGGACATCATGAAAAGCCATGCAGATGAGACGGTGTACATTCGCAAGTGGGTCGGGGTATGGAGGGAGGGGGCGTTCTTTTCTGATGGGGGGGGGCGCAGACCTGAGTTTCGTGCCCCTATTGAATAACTCACATTCCTCGCGTTACCCAATCCCTGAACCGTTGCACGCAGGAAATTAGATGAGTGTGTGTGTGAGAGAGACAAAGAGAGAGATGTGTGTTTGTCTGTTGAATGTGAGTAAGACGAGAGTGAAAAAGAGCGGGTGAATGTATAGGCGTGTGTGTGCACGTGTCTGACGCGAGCAACGGGACAAAAAAACCTTCTTTTTTTGGAATTTTTGGAATTTTTTTGAATCCCCTCTGAAAACAGCTCGAGTCAGCCGGGAACAGGGGTGAATACGGACAGACGCGCGTGTATCTCAGAAACGTATCGCTCGCGCCTGAGAGAAATGGCTCGGGCAGCTAATTAAATGGAGTCGTGAACACCTTTAGGCTCGACACAATGTTGACTGTGTGCAACGTGTGTTCTACAGTACCTCCTTAGACCTTGCCAATAAGGTCATCTGATAAGCTCCAAATCCCATCTCTCTCTCTCTCCCTCTCCCTCCCTCTCTATCTCGCTCTCCCTCTCTCTCTCTCTCGCTCGCTCTCTCTCTCTCTCTCCCTCTCCCTCTCTCTCTCTCTCCCTCTCTCTCTATCTCTCTCTCTCTCCCTCTCTCTCTCTCTCTCCCTCTCTCTCTCTCGCTCTCTCTCTCTCTCTCTCGCTCTCCCTCTCTCGCTCTCTCTCTCCCTCTCTCTCTCCCTCTCTCTCTCTCCCTCTCTCGCTCTCTCTCTCTCGCTCCCTCTCTCCCTCGCTCTCGCTCTCTCTCGCTCTCTCTCTCGGTCTCGCTCTCTCTCCCTCTCTCTCTCTCTCTCTCTCTCTCTCTCCCTCTCTCGCTCTCCCTCTCTTTTCCTCTCTCCCTCATTCTCGCTCTCTCTCGCTCTCGCTCTCACTCTCTCTCTCTCGGTCTCGCTCTCCCTCTCTCCCTCTCTCTCTATCTCTCTCTCTCCCTCTCTCTCCCTCTCTCTCTATCTCTCTCTCTCGATCTCTCTCGCTCTCGCTCTCCCTCTCTCTCCCTCTCTCTCTATCTCTCTCTCTCTCGCTCTCCCTCTCTCTCTATCTCTCTCTCCCTCTCTCGCTCTCTCTCTATCTCTCCCAACCTCCCTCTTCAAACGTCGTCGCAGCCAATAGCGTTGAACACTCACCCCGAACACACACAAATACACACGCCATGCTAATTTTTATCAGTTTCTTCTCACGCCCCCCCTCCCTCCCTCCCTCCCCCCGCAAAAAAAAAAGAAAACCCGGACCCCAAGTCCGACAGAGCCGCGGGGACGCGGGGTGATGTCAGGAGTTAACGGTGTTCCGGCCCCAGGTGAGCGCCGTTAATTAATGTGGGTTTATAGTCAGCAAGAAGGCGGGCTCTGCGCTCCTCATCCCACGCTGCTGGAAATGCTCAGTTAGCCCTCTTCCCAAACACCCACCACCACCAGCACCACCACCACCAGCACCACCAGCAGCAACAGAGAAGTGGGAGACAATAAAGCCGACACAGGAGAAGTAACAGCGGGGAGGATGGACCGCGCGTGGTCTGACTCCGTTTCTCCTTCTCCTCCCGCACGTGTCATCGCTCAGCTAACGGAGGGTGCTGACACACCAGGGAGCGGACGCGAGATCGACATGACGGACTTGAGTTTAAACACATGGCATTTTCAACCGATCTCAACGTGTCCCAGAACAGCCGCCCCCTCCCCATTAAACCTCGACTTGCTGCAACACAAACTGTTGTTGTTGTTGTTGTTTTTGTGTTTTTGTGTTTTTGTTTTACCTGGGCCGCGTGCATGAATCCACTGGATTATGAATAATATTCCGTCAAAAACTTTCAGCGCAGACACCGACGGAGGTCCGCAGCGGCTCGCAGTCCTCTCTCCGGTCCGCCTCCGGTGAACTGCGCCGCTCCGCCCGCTCCGCACGAGAGCGGGGGGAGTGACGTCAGCGGCGAGGGGCGGAGTCGTGAGGCGGCGACGTCCTCTGCTTAATTAGCCTTGTGTGATTTAGGACTCGGTTTAATGAAATTGTCCGCGGGCCATCAGATGTTATATAGCGAGGACACGTGAAACGCAGGCTTCTCACGGTGTAGCCCAGTCCGGTTTACGTTATAACGCTGCCCCTTTTGTGAGTTTTGCGTTGTTCACTGTTCACTCACATAAAACATTAAAATTGGCGAAATCTTCCCCTGCGATGGATTTCCTGTCTGACTGAACTGAACTGAATCACAACCACTGTAACAGGGTTACATTCTATGCTCAAGTTCTGTGAATAATCTTGGTACAAACAAACAGAAGTGAAAAGGTCAAGGGTCACAGACACAGCTAATGCTCCTATGTCATTTCTGGGTACATGGAATGATCCCCAAATAGAGGTAAGTACTGAGAAAATGGGATAAAATAAGGGTCAGAGAGAGAGAGAATGGTTCTTTTTTTGCCTTTATAATTATTTAACAGACATATCATTGTTCGGTGAAAAGACGATTTGAGCTTGAAGTATTCAACCACATACGAATGACATGCTGGGGGGGAAAAAAGATGTCGATGTTGTAATCATTACAATCTATGGGGGGGGGGGGGTTCCCCTCCAAACATGGTGGCACGTCCTTCATAATGATTAAAACTTCTTTAAACAATATTTACATTTCTAGCCATTAGCTTACATTAGTTAGTTTGCGTTAGCTCAGCCAGAGAGACTCCCAGTGGGTCCAACGGTGGGACAACCTTCAGTTCCAAGATCACCCAACCTGACGAGCAATAGCAAGGAGGTCAGAGGTCAGAGCCGCAGCGCCCGACAATAGATGGAACAAATGTCCCTTTGTATTGTGTTGATCATGTATCATGGAGGGGTGCGCAATACAGCTGACACAGTCCGCGGACTGACAGAATTCATGCCATCATGTGTGCCGCCAGGGAGCCGCCGCCGCCGCAAACACAAAAGCTGTTTCTGATTACAGGAGTGCCAGCCTTCAAGGCCAAAAGGGAAAGTCAGTCCAGCGGAGAACAAAAGCGCTGTCAGGACCCCGAAACAAGAAGGAGCCAGCCCCGAATACTTGCAAATAAGAGGCCATTTGCATACAGTGAAACAAACCCGCTGATTGTGTTTCGAGGGGATGAGGGGCCCGGCAAACCGCCTGCACCTGCCTCGTCTTTGTCGACTCCCGTGGCTGCTTGAATTTAAATAGCGAGACACTATTGGAGGACATCATGTGCTAGGACATGGGGATTTATTCTACCTTTACTTTTCCACTGAAGGTCAACTGGACAGCAGGGCCTATTTATCAGCCCTGACGTGCTTCATATTAGTACACTTACGCACCCTGAATGCAACCACAGGGTTTTCTGCTAGTCACTGGGAACTGCCCGGCACAACAACTGTTTTCTGCTAGTCACTGGGAACTGCCCAGCACAACAACTGTTTTCTGCTAGTCACTGGGAACTGCCCAGCACAATAACTGTTTTCTGCTAGTCACTGGGAACTGCCCAGTACAACAACTGTTTTCTGCTAGTCACTGGGAACTGCCCAGTACAACAACTGTTTTCTGCTAGTCACTGGGAACTGCCCAGTACAACAACTGTTTTCTGCTAGTCACTGGGAACTGCCCAGTACAACAACTGTTTTCTGCTAGTCACTGGGAACTGCCCAGCACAACAACTGTTTTCTGCTAGTCACTGGGAACTGCCCGGTACAATAACTGTTTTCTGCTAGTCACTGGGAACTGCCCAGTACAACAACTGTTTTCTGCTAGTCACTGGGAACTGCCCAGTACAATAACTGTTTTCTGCTAGTCACTGGGAACTGCCCAGTACAACAACTGTTTTCTGCTAGTCACTGGGAACTGCCCAGCACAACAACTGTTTTCTGCTAGTCACTGGGAACTGCCCGGTACAATAACTGTTTTCTGCTAGTCACTGGGAACTGCCCAGTACAAACACAGTGTTGTGCTACTGGGAGCTGGCAAGTTGTCTGCAGTCTTCTAATGTTATAGCTACTGGGAGCAGTCCAGTATGAACACGGATTTTGATCGTTAGCCACGGGGAGCCACCCAGTACAACCATCCATCCATCCATTATCCAGCTCAGGGTCACGGGGATGCTGGAGCCTATCCCAGCAGTCATTGGGCAGCAGGCAGGGAGACACCCTGGACAGCCCGCCAGGCCATCACAGGGCCCACACACACATTCACACCTTGGGACGATTTAGTAAAGCCGAGTCACCTGACCTGCATGTCTTTGGACTGTGGGAGGAAACGGGAGCACTGGGAGGAAACCCACGCAGACACGAGGAGAACATGCAAACTCCACACAGAGGACGACCCGGGACGGCCCCCAAGGTTGGACTACCCCGGGGCTCGAACCCAGGACCTTCTTGCTGTGAGGCGACCGTGCTAACCGCTGCGCCACCGTGCCGCCCCAGTACAACCGAAGTCCTCTAATGTCGGCCAGAGCGACAAAAGAACAGAGGTCGTGCAGAAATACTAGCTCTCAAAGTGATTTATTTTAAAGTGACGTGACCTCCACAATATTGTTGTCAGCAGGCAACCCCTTCAGACGTGGTCCGCTGGCCCTCTGGAGATACGACCAACAGAGCAGGTCATGCAGAACATCACATTACACTGAATGGGAAGTCCACATGAGTACACGCCTCCAAAACGGATTCACTCAAAATGCAAAATATAGTTAAAGATAATATACCAATACTATTAATAATATTAACGTATTGATATGACTATATGTTAATACTAAAGCATAAACTGACACTAACACAGTATACTGATGTATAGTAGTGGTATCGTACTACGGTGGATAACTGTCATGGCTCACTGGGGTCAGCTTTACGACCTCGCTGAGCCGTTTTGGCGTGGACGTCGTGCTCGTCGGCAGCACTAGTACCGCCAGCTGTCGTCCATACAGCTGGCCCCGCAGCATGCTGGGTAGTCAGAGGCCGGTGACGGGCAGGGTCAAATATTTGTGCGTGAAATCCCACCTGTCGTTTTACAACGCAGCAGACCGCAAACTCAGAACCGTGAGGTATCTCATCTGTGTCCGCGGAAATTTGGCATGAAGTGTGTGGTCACGTGATTCATTCCCCTAAGTGAAATACATATTTCAATATGCTGTTCAATATTACATTTGATTCTTCCATTACGCGTAGGCTTGCTTTTAGAGCTACATGATGATGGACTCGATTTGGGATAAAGTGGGTTTAAGCTGGTTGTCTAGGCATGTGTGTGATGATGATAATGATCATGATGGTGTGTGTGTGTGTGTGTGTGCGTGTGTGTGTGTATGAGAGAGAGAGCAGGGCATGTTCTGTGAAGCCAGTATCTCCTGATACACCTCCTCAAGGTGTAGTTTGGTATGGCCCATAGGTTGACACACAAGTGATGGGCAGTGATCATCAGGTAACACACACACACACACACATACCATGTCACCCTATACTTGTGGGGACCTCTCATTGAGTACTTTCATCCCCTACCCCTTGACCCTAACCTTACCCACCATAACTACATGCCTAACCCTAACCCTAACCCTAACCTTAACCCTTACCCTAACCTTAACCTAATCCTAATTCTAACCTTAACCCTTACCCTAACCTTAACCTAATCCTAATTCTAACCTTAACCCTTACCCTAACTTTAACCTAATCCTAATTCTAACCTTAACCATAAATCCAAGTCCTAACCCTAAAATACACCCCTTTCCTCGTGGGGACCCATAAAATACCCCCACAAGGTAGGTGGTGCCAGGTTTTTCTATCCTAATGGGATAGAAAAACCTGGCACACACACACACACAGATTCCACAAGCAGGCTGTCATCCAGTGCTCCGGTCCAGTTCTAATGGGACCAGGCGACGGTCTCATTAGACGTGGTAAAACCAGACCTGGGGAAAAGTGAACTTTGTACAAAGACGTCAGAGGTGTACGTATGTATATCTCTGTCGGAGTCTCTGTACACAGACTCCATGATGAATGCTACGCTAGCTTCCCAGCCCAGGGAAAAGGTGGGGTGATTTATCTGACGGTTCTCCACGCTGTTTCATTCTGCACCGCCCGGGGGACGCGTATATATGATGGATGTCCGAATGGACTTAGTATATGGTGACTCGACCAAGCCCAGGTCCGCACAGGACTCCGGCATTGCTGCAAGGGGCCCGTGGTCACCTTGGTCTTACACTCTTAAAAATAAGCCGTCGTCTTCAATATTTTTTTTAACATTTTGAAAGATTTCAGCGTAACAGGTTCAAGGGACGCGGGGGCTCAAACAAGCGGCAAGTTCTTGTTACTTGCAGGCGCTGTAAAGCTTGCACCCTCTCCGCTGGCGTTATTCGCCGGATGCGGGGCCTCCTCCCAGGGCCTCTAGTCGACTGTCTGTGTGCGTGTTGCAGCTTCCCGCCCTGCAGCAGCCAAGTTCTCCGTTTGGGCAAAATAAAGTCCGTCTGTGAGCGGAACCGTTACAACAACAAATTGTCAGTGTGCGTTGTTTTTTAAGTGATCGATAATCAACTTTTTATTGACTATAATCTGTGTTTCGGGCAAGTAGGCCTTTATTAATTCCCAGCTTATTCCAACTGAGGATGCTGCCGGGGCCGGAGTCTATAGAGTTATGACTCTGGTCCAGTATTCACCCAAGTTTACCTTTTGAGAAACGACGTCTGCGCTAAAATGATTTGTCGTATCAAGTTGAATGCTGGCTTCTCCCCACTTTGGCTGCCGTAGGCTACTCTCCATACGGGGAGATGGCACACTTCATCTCTGAGCCCAGATTTTCTTTACGTCTCGTTGAGCCGCCACGGCCCCGTGCTTCTGTTGTGGTCACATTTGATAGCGCTGTTGCTCTTCAAGACTGGATTAAGTGGTGTTGCGTTGATCTATGTTGCGTTTTATTCTGTTATCGCAAAACAAGGGGCTCGCTGAATGTTTTATGACTCATTCCTCATGAAAAGGCAAGTTAGAAAAGCAATAAAATACACATCAGGGCCAGCTGAGATTTTCTCCGCCGTTGCACTTTCTGTAATAGCCGAGGTAAACAAATAAAATCCCTAATGTGCCGAGCGAAGCCAGCCATCTCGGATGTGTACTGCCGTGTGTGTTTTTCATAACGCCGCTGCCTGCTGTGTATATAATCTGGATAATCGTGTGTTTTACTGCTTTTATTGCAGGTGTTTGACCGGGAAGAGACCAAAGACACATTTCCAGCTTTGGTTGGACAGCTCTATTCTATTCTATGCTATTCTATTCAACTGTACTCTGCTCTACTCTATTCTGTTCTATTCTATTCCACTGTATTCTATTCTATTCTACTCCATTCTGTTCTATTCGACTGTACTCTGCTTTACTCTATTCTGTTCTATTCTATTCCGCTGGACTCTATTCTATTCCACTGTATTCTATTCTATTCTGCTCCATTCTGTTCTGTTCTATTCCACTGGACTCTATTCTAGTCTATTCCACTGTGCTCTATTCTACTCCATTCTGTTCTATTCAACTGTACTCTGCTCTACTCTATTCTGTTCTATTCTATTCCGCTGGACTCTATTCTATTCCACTGTATTCTATTCTATTCTACTCCATTCTGTTCTGTTCTGTTCAACTGGACTCTATTCTAGTCTATTCCACTGTGCTCTATTCTACTCCATTCTGTTCTATTCAACTGTACTCTGCTCTACTCTATTCTGTTCTATTCTATTCCGCTGGACTCTATTCTATCCCACTGTATTTTATTCTATTCTACTCCATTCTGTTCTGTTCTATTCCACTGTGTTCTGTTCTACTCCATTCTATTCTATTTCACTGTGTTCTATTCTGTTCTGCTCTACGCTATTCTAACTCCATTCTTTTCTATTCCGCTCCCTTCTATTCTACGCTATTCTATTCTTTGGAATGTCATATTTAGTTGATATTTCTGTACAGGACATAAGTACTTTATCTTCACTGTACACCTCTTGCACTTTCCTTAACCCTTTTTCAGCCCATAACCGAAGTCCCGAGTCACATTTCCCTGGTTTCACGTTAACTTTACCCCAAATAGGATTGAGGCGTGACCAGGAGGAGTTAATATTCAAATATGTATAAGTGTCAAACCAAATGTTAATCATGTTCAATGCAACAGGGTTGTCTGTATTTTTTTCAGGCATTTGTGACCTGCTGAATACAAACACAAGTTCAACGGTAAGCTTGGCGTAACAGAACAAGATTCTAAATCCATCCAAGCAGGAGGGTTTTCAGATGGAAAATAAAACATGATGGACAGCGGTTGAGCTGCCCAGTAATAACATTGGCTGTTTGGGCATTTCAGGCCTCCGCGGGCATATGGTAGATATAATAAAGATCGATGTAGTCTGCGGTATTTATTTTGCCGAATAAAGTTGGTAAACAACTTCTTGATTCTTGTAAACAAAGATGAGGGAGGTGGCCGGGGGATATTCTGGGACAGAAAGAGAAAGTTAGGCAGTATGTTCATTTTCACAATATTTATCCTGCCACTCATCGAGATGGGTAAAGATGCCCAACGTTCGACTGATGAGGTAGTAGCTCCCAAAATAGGGTCATAATTTATCTGAGTGATCTTTATCAGCTCAGGGACAGTTTTTATACCCAGATATTTGAAATTATCTGTTGGGTTGAAAATAGAAGCATAAACATGCATATTGTTCCTCTCTAAGTCACTAAGTAACATTATAGATGAATTTAAATGATTAACTTTGTATCCAGATATTTTGGACAACTCTATTCTATTCTGTTTGAATATGTTCTATTGTACTCTGCTCTGCTCTGTTCTATTCTACTCTACTCATTCTACTCCATTCTATTCTACTCTACTGTATTCTAATCTAATCTACTCTATTCTAAACTATTCTACTCTACTCATTCTAGTCTACTCTACTCTATTCTATTCTATTCTGCTCGGTTCTATTCTACTCTACTCCACTCTACTCATTCTAGTCTACTCTACTCTATTCTATTATATTCTGCTATGTTCTATTCTACTCTACTACACTCTATTCTACTCGTTCTATTCTATTCGGCTCTATTCTTCTCTTCTCTACTCTATGCTATTCTACTCTATGCTATTCTGCTCTATTCTTATTCTACTCTACTCCACTCTGTTCTACTCTGCTCATTCTATGTCTACCCCATTCTATTCTATCCTATCCTGCTCTACTCTATTCTAATCCATTCGATTCCGCTCTATTCTGCTCTACTCATTTTATTCTATTCTACTCCATTCTATCTACTCTATTCTGCTCTGTTCTTTTCTATTGTATTCTATGCCATTCTATTATATGCCATTCTATTCTACTCTATTCCACTCTGTTCTACGCTACTGTACTCTGCTATTCTATTCTACTCTATTCTGCTCTGTTCTATTCTACTCCATTCTATTCCATTCTATTCCATCCTGCTCTATGATATTTTGTTTTCCTCTGTTCTATTCTATTCTATCAGCTTATGTGTGTGTTGGTGAGGAGAATGGATCTGCCTCAAGCGTAGATGGCCACAAACAGCACATGAAGAGCGACCTGGCTTGGAGGTAAGTGTGTTTGGGGTTGAATAAATCCAGGGGCGGCCGTTGCTGCCCCGTGGTCCGGGTCACATTAAAAGGCGCAGCCTGCATTTGATGGGTCCATTCAGCCCGGCACCATGGGAACCGTCCTGTCTGAAAGGACAGGGGAGCCTTAACACTGTACCAGATTGGTTCGCTTTGCATCCGAATACGCCTGCACTCGCTCGTCAGCCAGCTTTGTAATAGGGGGAATGCCACAAAATTGTCCTTTGGGACTCTGTGCCGAATGCAAATGTATGAATTTTTGGCAATTTAGAGTGAGGGATTTGTTCCAAGTCTCTGAAACAAGGCTGGTAAGAAGAGACAGAGTGCAGGCTGCAGGTGATCAGGTGAGGAGGGTAGATTTGCCCTTCCAGTTAAAACCAGAGGAATATATGAATGCGTTATTTCCTGTAAGCAGGTTGCGGTGCCTCTGTTTTTTAATGGACAGATGGAGAAGATGGAAGAGAGACTCTGGGGGAAAGAGCCAACAGATGAAACTATACACGGCAAACTCCAGAGTTCATGGTAATGGAGCTCAGTAATAATGAATGTTTAAATTGATGTGCAACCTAACGTTACATTTATACTTCAAAACTGAATTTATTGATTTTGTTTGGGGGAGGGACAACATCGTCTTAGGGTCATCGACAGAGGATTCAGTCATTTTCTCAGAAAAGGACAATTCTTGACCCACTATCCTTTAAACACCATCATCATTTCTCTTGTTTCAGGGACATCAATCATTTTCAAGTATCTGTGCTCTCATTTAGTGTTCCCCTGCTCAGGCTAATAGTAATGATTATAATAATAATCACAATAACTACAATAATAATCACTTTCAAGGGCTGAATTCAAGGACGCTTTACAAAGTTAAAGTAGTCGAACAAATTCAAAAAGAGAAGAGGACCAAAATAGTCAGCCAATAGGAGGCATAGCCATGAAAACATTAAAGCAGTAGTCACTGGTTTTTAAACTTCTTTAATGGACGGACAGGCAAGACACACTGTCCTCACCCCACTGAGAAACTTTAATGGACGGACAGACAAGACACACTGTCCTCACCCCACTGAGAAACTTTAATGGACGGACAGACAAGACACACTGTCCTCACCCCACTGAGAAACTTTAATGGACGGACAGACAAGACACACTGTCCTCACCCCACTGAGAAACTTTAATGGACGGACAGACAAGACACACTGTCCTCACCCCACTGAGAAACTTTAATGGACAGATAGACAAGACACACTGTCCTCACCCCACTGAGAAACTTTAATGGACGGACAGACAAGACACACTGTCCTCACCCCACTAAGAAACTTTAATGGACAGATAGACAAGACACACTGTCCTCACCCCACTGAGAAACTTTAATGGACAGAAAGACAAGACACACTGTCCTCAACCCACTGAGAAACTTTAATGGACGGACAGACAAGACACACTGTCCTCACCCCACTGAGAGACTTTAATGGACGGACAGACAAGATACCCTGTCCTCACCCCACTGAGAGACTTTAATGGACAGAAAGACAAGACACACTGTCCTCAACCCCACTGAGAAATGTTAATGGACAGAAAGACAAGACACACTGTCCTCACCCCACTGAGAAACTTTAATGGACAGAAAGACAAGACACACTGTCCTCACCCCACTGAGAAACTTTAATGGACAGAAAGACAAGACACACTGTCCTCACCCCACTGAGAAACTTTAATGGACGGACAGACAAGACACACTGTCCTCATCCCACTGAGAGACTTTAATGGACTGACAGACAAGACACACTGTCCTCACCCCACTGAGAAACTGGGTGGATAGAGTCAGACTATAGAGACTGTATTTACGTATTGGAAACGTTGTTTCTGATTCTAATTATAAACATTCTGCCTGTGATGTCATCATGTCTAAGCGTGATGATGTCACAGAAACCCCCAAACCCCTTTGCCCATTCATTCCAGTACAGTACACATTACCCACAAGACACTGGGGCCATGGGGTTTCTATGGCAACCCCGTCTTGGAAACAGAGCTGCTAGAGTCATTTAAAAAGGTCAGCGGGAAGATAAGAACTGGGAGAGGGTGGAACGACAGACAGACAGACAGACACACAGACACACAGACAAACAGACAGACACGGACAGACAGACAGGTAACAAGAAAGATAGACAGGTAACAAGACATATAGACAGACAGACAGCACTTAGCTCAAGTTTCCATTATGCTGAATGGTGAAATTGTGTTCAAATGCATTTTATTGCCAAAATGTTTTGGCAATAAAATGCATTTTTATGTCATTTTTGTGGTAGTATTTTTAAAGTGCGAAATAGATACACTGGCAAAAAAAAACCAAAACATTCCCACAACTCAATATTTTACGTCCAGAAATGAGATATTTCTCAAGTCTGAACTACGTAGAAGGGGATATAGATTTGGTCTATATTTTTCTGCCTGTTTTTCTGTGTGTGTGTGTGTGTGTGTCGGCCTCTCTCTATATACCTATCCTCCTCTCTTTCTGTCTCTTGACATCTTAACACCCCCACGGCTCTCTCTACCTGTCTCCTGCTTTCCAGCCCCCACCCCCGTATAACGAGCTTGCCAAGCGCATAGGTGCACACACACACACAGACACACACACACGCACACACACACACACACTCTTACAGTGTGTGTGTCATGGCGACGTCTCTCTGTTGGATCACATTCCTCTCGGCTGTCTCGGTTGCTGACACTGACACAACATGGCCGGACACCGAGGTGCTGAGCGGCTGCTTCAGCCGGCCAGCCCCGTCTGCCAGAGGGCAGTCATCACACCTACCGTCTGGAGTCCATATACTGACACGCATACTCGGAGAGACAAACCGAGGGAGAGACAAACCGAGAGAGAGAGAGAGGGGGGGGGGGGAGGAGTGCAGATAATGCTGCTTTTCACGGTGTGTGGGCCGCTTCAGTCTTAGCTGACTGGATGAAGAACACTTGTGCAGACTGGCAAACTAAAAAGTACAGATCTCATGTAAACTGGGTGAAAAAGTGGACAGAGCGAAGTGAAGGTGGAGTTGTGGCAGCGAGCATTTGTGTGTGGTCAACAACAGAAACACACAGGAGAAAGTTGTGTGTGTGTGTGTGTGTGTGTGTGTGCACAAGAGAATGGAGAAATGGGGGGGGGGTGTTGTATTACAGTGGGAAAAGGCGCTTGCAGGAGTTCGGACCTGCTCTGTCGTCCTGTATTAGAAGCTGTGGAAAGACGGATGTTCTTCTGAAATATCCAACCAGAATCTGGGAAGGTGCTGCTGAAACTCACACAGTGGCTCTGATTGTCCTCCGGTCCCCTGTGCTGATGCGTCCGCCCCTCTCAGTTTGTCAGACAAGACCCTCCGAACACCACCAGACTGTTAGTTAAAAGATTATTCAGTCTGAATGTGCGGTGAGGGACTACTGTCAGCTGCCCGTTTTGGTGCAGGCGACGTCCGGAGACATGTCAGCTGATGGGGACAGCAGCGGGGACTATAAATCATCGCACAACACACCACGGACCGTGAGTGGGTCAGAGCATCCGCACGTGGGAGAGCTCGTATTATGAAAGGACTTGACCCAATCTGCCACCACCTGCTATCAAATGAGCGTGTCGCAAGTTCGATCGATGTTTCAAGGTGGTGGAAGGGTGAGGGAGGCCCCCGTTCACTGTTTCCCGGTCCTGGTCGTCCCACCACTGCCGGCTTTCCATTTCGCTGGACAGTCCCTTACACAACTGTTGTGACAAGTCTTAAAAAAAACAAATTTTTATGGGGGGGGGGAGATTTTTCTCCCCTCTTTTCTCCCCTCTTTTCTCCCCATTGTACTTTGCCAATTACCCCACTCTTCCGAGCTGTCCCGGACGCTGCTCCACCCCCTCTGCCGATCCGGGGAGGGCTGCAGACTACCACATGCCTCCTCCCATACATGGGGAGTCACCAGCTGCTTCTTTTCACCTGACAGTGAGGAGTTTCACCAGGGGGATGTAGCGCATGAGAGGCTCATGCTATTCCCCCTAGTTCCCCCCGAACAGGCACCTCAACCGACCAGAGGAGGCACTAGTGCAGCGACCAGGACACATACCCACATCCGGCTTCCCACCCGCAGACACGGCCAGTTGCATCTGTAGGGACGCCTGACCAAGCCAGAGGTCACAGACCGTTATGGTACCCGGACACCCAGCTTGTCAGAATTCTAAGTACATTCTACATACTTGAACTATGTAATGTCCATATGCATAATATTTGGGCATACTGCTTAGTATGTAATGCAGTATGCACCAAGTACTACATGCATGACACTTGCAGGACTCACATCCAAGTGGAAGTGACCCTTTGTAACACCAAAAGAAGAATTTAACTTGAGCTTTTTATCTATGCTAAAAACATTCTGTCATGAAATTGATGAAAAAACATACATTTGACTCTGATGACACACATCATGAGCAGCACAGTGGCCCAGTGGTTAGCGCGGTGGCCTCACAGCAAGGAGGTCCTGGGTTCGAACCCAATGGTGGTCCAACCTTGGGGGTCGTCCTCTGTGTGGAGTTTGCATGCTCTCCCCGTGTCTGCGTGGGTTTCCTCCCACAGTCCAAAGACATGTAGGTCAGGTGAATCGGCCGTCCTAAATTGTCCCTATATGTGTGTGTGTGGGCCCTGTGATGGCCTGGCGGCCTGTCCAGGGTGTCTCACCGCCTGCCGCCCAATGACTGCTGGGATAGGCTCCAGCATCCTGTGACACCAATCGGGATAAGCGGCTTGGATAATGGATGGATGGACACACATCATATCAGTAGCTCCTCCCACTTTGTTATCCACCATATTGACTTGGAAAATACCCCCCCCCCCAGCAGATTGTTGTCATGGAAGCAAAAAACAAAGAAATTAAAAGGCGGTTTTGATTGTTATTCAGCCTACCATGTAATGTGCATGCACATACCTTTTACATGCTAATTTGCATACTAACACTGAGCATTGTGAAACTTGTGTTAGTATGTAGTATGAAGGATTTGGACACAGCTAGCGGCTGAAATACCTGAAACAACAGTTGATTGCAATTAACTACAACTCAGTCCCGCTGTTCTGACGGTACCGGGGAACCGAACTGGAAAAACATGAGTCCCTCCACAGGCTCAGCCTGCCTTGACAAAACCCAGTCGTCTTTATGATTCATACTTCATCGGAAACAGTCGAACTGAGGACCTTCCAGTAGGCTCATCTGAGGACGTTCCTGTAGGCTCATCTGAGGACCTTCCTGTAGGCTCATCTGAGGACCTTCCTGTAGGCTCATCTGAGGACCTTCCTGTAGGCTCATCTGAGGACCTTCCTGTAGGCTCATCTGAGGACCTTCCTGCAGGCTCATCTGAGGACCTTCCTGTAGGCTCATCTGAGGACCTTCCTGTAGGCTCATCTGAGGACCTTCCTGCAGGCTCATCTGAGGACCTTCATGTAGGCTCATTTGAGGACCTTCATGTAAGCTCATCTGAGGACCTTCCTGTAGGCTCATCTGAGGACCTTCCTGCAGGCTCATCTGAGGACCTTCCTGTAGGCTCATCCGAGGACCTTCATGCAGGCTCATCTGAGGACCTTCCTGCAGGCTCATCTGAGGACCTTCCTGTAGGCTCATCTGAGGACCTTCATGCAGGCTCATCTGAGGACCTTCCTGTAGGCTCATCTGAGGACCTTCCTGCAGGCTCATCTGAGGACCTTCATGTAGGCTCATCTGAGGACCTTCCTGCAGGCTCATCTGAGGACCTTCCTGCAGGCTCATCTGAGGACCTTCCTGCAGGCTCATCTGAGGACCTTCCTGCAGGCTCATCTTCCACTGTGGCTCAGGTGTGTCCTGGCGTCTCTTGGTGGAGGAAATACAAAGACCGGCTAATGACAAATGCACCACAGCCATCAGTGATCCCAAACCCCCTGCAGATGTGTTGCTGATGCAGAGGAGCCTCCTCAGGCTCTCCGTCTTCTGCCGGCACAAAAACCACGACTCGTTGCAACACAACCGAAAAAAAAACATAGTTCAACTGCTCAGAGATGTTGCAAGCGACACAAATCTGAGATGAAATATAGCCGGTAATCCCCAGCTGTGCTCCCCACAACTCCTCTGCTCTTTAGCGATAGTAATTATCCTCCCTGATTGATGAACTTGGCAGGAGACAAAACATCCACCGAGGCCAACAATTTTCAATCTAGCCGCACAACAGACATCAAGCCTGGCCTTGTGTGTGTGTGTGTGTATGAGAGAGAGAGAGAGAATTTGGGGGGGGGGGGCTCCTAAGGACACATCAATCTATTTCATGGGAAAGCTGCTGAAGTTTATAAACCAGCCGGGGCCCAGTAGAAAATTAAAACTATAAATGTATGAGGTAGTCATTTACCTTCAGTCCAAATGGTCCCTGTGGAGTCACCAGTACACAGAGAAGATGAGCCGGGTTGTGTGCTGTTCAAACGGAGAGATGGTATGGATGAATTAATGGAAAACGGGTCATGGCACTAAAGCAAGGCACCAGCTCTGACATGTCAGGGTCTCAATTCCCCCAAAGTCTCCTCACATTAAAATATGCACAGTAATGGCACTGCAAGGCAGTTTCTGATCAATGCGTAATGATTTATATCCTAAAAAAAAACCCTGAAAATAGAAAACATTATTAAACAAAATTTTGGATTAAAAATGTTCAGCAAAGCTCTCAGTGTGGATGGTGGTGTTCGGCTGAGTCTAATTCCCTTCCTGGACCGTCTTACCCGTGGCGATGTGAGTGACAGACGACTTCATCAAATTGTTCTTAATCTCGCTGAAAAGCTCCTCATCTGAGTCCAGTTATCATAAGGAGCCTCTTGTTTCTGATGCAAACTTCAGCAACAAATCTAGTGAGGGTATATACGGTCCTCACGCGAGGCGGGCACAGCCTCTGTCCCCCTCTGACAATGTGCCCTTGAGCAAAATGTGAGTGCCTATCAAGTCACAGATGGTAAACGTCTCTGGATAAGAGGGGTCAGTAAAACAGCAATGAATTAGTGAAGGAAATTCAGTGTGAATGACTTGCATTATTGTTTAGTGTCTATATGTCATATTATGTATAGTCTACTGTCTATATGTAGTCTACTGTCTATATGTAGTTATGTATAGTCTACTGTCTATATGTAGTCTACTGTCTATATGTAGTAATGTATAGTCTACTGTCTATATGTAGTCTACTGTCTATATGTAGTAATATGTAGTCTACTGACTATATGTAGAGTTGTGTATAGTCTACTGTCCATATGTAGTGATATGTAGTCTACTGTCTATATGTAATAATATGTACTCTACTCTCTATATGTGGTGTTATATATAGTTTACTGTCTATATGTAGTGATATGTATAGTCTACTGTCTATGTAGTGTTATGTATAGTCTGCTGTATATATGTAGTGATATGTATAATCTACCGTCTATATGTAGTAATATGTATAGTCTACTGTCTATGTAGTGATATGTATATTCTACCGTCTATGCAGTGTTATGTATAGTCTGCTGTATATATGTAGTGATATGTATAATCTAACGTCTATTTGTAGTGTTATGTATAGTCTGCTGTCTGTATGTAGTGATATGTATAGTCTACTGTCTATATGTAGTGATATGGTGTTATGTACAGTTTACTGTCATGCATAGTATGTTTACTATTTTTTTATCATGGTAAACATAAACCTACATAGTTTAATTCTGATTGAAAAATCAGATAAAATAGCCTCTTGTTTATATTTGGCGGGTCTCACATCATTTCTTAGGCCTCATCCTACAGATAAACGTAACGTTATCAACTAAAGTCTCTCAGGGACACGGTCGTATCTGTTTCATCCTGATTCAGGGATTGGCGCTTTGACCTTTGATCTTTGTTCTCTTGGTTGCCTGTAACAGCGATGATCCGGATTTTTGGCAAAGTAAGAGGACCTAAAAATGAACATCATGCTGGTCTGCATCCGTTCATGCTGCAGAACATGTAGAAGTAGCTGTAAAGGTGAGGACAAGTGTCCGTGTGAGTTTGCATTGTGACGCGTTGTTCTTGGGCAGGTGTAGGCAGAATAATCTCCGCCTCCGCTTTTCCGAAAGGTCAGCGCTCCGATCTGTCGTCTTCTCCTCTCTGGCAGTTTTAAGCTTCGCTCTTATGACTTGACGCAGCTTACCGTTGGCCATATGTTGTTTTGGTTTGTGTGGAGGTGTCCGCAGGGAGGTGAGGGAAGAGTCGGGCGTACGGCCTCACGAGGCCGAGCTGGCAGATCGCTGGGTCTGGGTACCGAGATTAGGTCCTGTATGCTAATCAGACTACAGGATAGGGGATTTCTGTCCCGGCAGCCAACGTTTGCTCATGCCAAGGTTTGTTTTACGCACGTACACAAACACAACCCCCCCCTCTCTCTCTGCATCAAAACGCCTGATGTTGCTCTGTGTGTTTTCCATTTGCTTACTTAATTGACTAATTGGTTAAAAAAAAGGCTTTGATGCCGCACTGGTCGCCAGATGATGCTGTTGGTGGGCGGGGCATTTAGAACAAAATCACAATATACTGATTATATAATGAATAAAAACTGCTGAAAAATGTGATGCCTGTAAAAACAGTACACAAAACAGCAACATTATGTGAAATACCACCAGCTCTTGATTTTGTCGTTTATTGTGTAGTCTTTATTGAATACAAGCAGTAAGCCTCTATTCTCGGGTGGGCTCTGTGCAGCCTTACTGTATACTGTTGTTGTCTCGTAACAGACTTTACAATCAGTCCAATTAGTCTCAGCTGTAAGGAGGAAGTAGGTATGTAGGCCATCGGTGGGCCAGAATACACACCCGTGTGTGTGCATGCACGCTTTTGTATGTTCGTTTGTATGTTTTTATGTGTGCATGTGTGTTTCTATGTGTATAACTATGTGTGTGTGTGTGTGTGTGTGAGCTCACATATACCTGTGCACGTTAGTGTGTGAGTTTGTATTTGCATTTGCGCGCATGTGTGTGTAGGGGATAGAGAGATCTGATACTGAAGCCTCTAATCCGATCGGGGGATTGGGAATCTGGTGCCACCCCCCCTCTCCTGGTGAGAGTGGATCAGGGAGAGGATATTAGGGATTATCTGGGAGAAGATCCACCATGAGATGGCCACTCTGGCCCCAGAACCAACGGCTCTCTTCCAGGGAGAGTCGGTGAGCTGTGTAAACACAAAGGTGGACAAACACTGTTTGATGATGATCAATCAGTCAACCAACTTTATTTAGATATAGTTCTACATTTTGCTAATAAAATTTATCTGAGAACCACCCATAAAGAAAATACAATTTATAGAATGAGAAATATTCACAGAGGCAAATGGCTGTTAATATAACCAAAAATCAGTTTAATTTAAAGAAAAAAACAACACTTTCATATAATTTCTATAAGTTTTGTACCACTTCCTACAAAAAATACTGTGAATTTTATGCCACAATACTACTACTACATACTACTACTACTACTACTACTACACATCATTGGTGGTCACTCGGGGTCGAGTATGACTGTCCTCCTTCTAGGTCCTTGTGGGTCTTCAGGTGAGCATCCTGGAGCCGCATATTTTGGGGCAATGTGGGCAAGGGTGTGAAGTGGTTGAGGATGTGGTTTGGGCCTTTCTGGTAACTCGCTACTTTCTGAGTCGGCGCTTGTTTTCAGCAGCATGGTGGAGGTCATGGTTGTAGTGCTCAGCATCCTCACAGACAGCCAGTCTCCAGGCCTCCCTGTTTTTTCTTGCTTGTTCCCAGGTGTTAAGGTTGATGCCAAACCTTTTGTTACTGGCCTTGGTGTTATCTTTATTTCACTTCTTTTGTCCTGCTGGGGCATGGCACCCTGTCAAGAGCTGAGAGTAAAGGACTTGTTTCGGGAGGCGAGAGTCAGACATGTGGAGGACATGGCCAGTTGATCTCAGCTGATGTTCTTCGATGGTGGCAGTTATAGTAGGCACGTTGGCCTCCTCGGGGATGCTGAAGTTGGTGCGCTAATCCTCCCAGCTGATCTTAAGGATCTTTCTGAGGCATCGCTGTTCGTATGCCTCGAGTGCCTTCAGGTGCCTACAGGTCTTTGACCCATACAGTAGGGTGGGCAGCACTGCTGCTTTGTACACCAGAATTTTTGTTCTGGCCTGAAGGTCATGGTTTTCAAAAACCATTTTTCTCAATCTTGAGAAGGCCAGACTGGCACAGCTGAGATTATGCTGTATTTCAATGTCAATGTAGGCTTTGGAGGAGAGAAAGCTGCCAAGATATGGGAACTGTTCACGTTTTCGAGTCTGGTGTTGTCTACAGAGATGGATGACGACAGAGCAGGCATATTTCTGTTGGATAGGGGTTGATAGAGGATATGTGTCTTTTTTATGTTAATGGCCAGGCCAAGCTACTTCTATGCCTTCACAAAGGCGTCCAGTGTGCTTTGTAGTTCCTCTTCTATGAAGGACACTAAGGCATTGTCATCGGCGTACTGCAGCTCTATGATGGATGTGGTGGTGGTTTTACCTTTAGCCCAGAATCTGTTAATGTTCAGAATATTCCCATCAGTTCTGTACATGATTTTGACTCCCTGAGGCAGATTGGGACCCGTGGGTTGGAGGATGGCGGCAGTGAAGAGAGAGAACAAGGTTGGTGCAATGACACGGCCTTGTTTAACTCCTGTGTGGACCTTGAAGGACTCTGTCTCATCTCCATAACTTCTGAGTACTCTGGCATACATATTGTCATGTAGTAGTCATAGTAATCTGATATATTTGTCAAGGCAGCCTATTTTTGATGGAACTAGCTAGAGGGCCTGGCGGTTTACAGAATCAAAAGCTTTGGTTAAATCTATTAAGTCCATGTACAATGGTTGATTCTGTTCCTGAGCTTTTTCTTGGAGTTGGCGAGCAGTAAAAGTCATGTCCATGGTGCCTCTGTTAGGATGAAAACCGCTCTGGGTTTCTGGCAGAATTTCCTCTGATATTGGGAAGAGTCTGTTGGCCAAGACCCTTGCCAGGGCTTTCCCTGTGGTGGAAAGCAGGGAAATATCACAGTAGTTTCCGCACTCAGCTGTGTCCTCTTTCTGAAAGATAGCGACAATGAGTGCATCCCTAAATTGCACAGGGATTTCCTCTTTTTCCCATATTTTAAGTAGCAGGGCATGGATATGTCTGAGGAGTGTAGGTCCACCTGCCCTCAGTACTTCTGCTGGTATTCCATCAGGACCAGCAGCCTTGTTGATTTTGATCTTCCTGATAGCATCCTGGACTTCTTCAGCTAGGTGGTGCTGCCGTGTCCTCCTCTTTAGGTTGTTGAGGGAGTTGTTGGAGGGCATACATCTCAGGGCTACAGTCCTGGTTTAAAATGTCCTGGTAGTGCTGTTTCCACTTCTTTTTGATTGACTCGTTTTCTGTTAGCAGTATGTGCCCATCTTCGGGGCGAAGCGGGGTTAGATGGCAGTGGCTGGGACCATATATTTCTTTAGTGGCATTGAAGAAGTCTTTGGTATCTCCAGCATCTGCAAGGTGTTGGATCTCAGGGGCCTTCTTTGTCCACCTCAATTCCCTGACCCGGCTTTGGACAGCTGACTTTACTCTTGCATGGGCAGCTCGTTTATTTTGGCAGTCGATGTCATTCTTGTCATGGTTGTGTTTTTCTGTTCCTGCCCCTGCTTTGCTGACCTGTCCCCCACTACCTGGTCGGCTTGCCACGTGTGTTCCTGCCTCTGCTTTGTTCTCATGTTCCCCATTCCCTGTTTGGCTTGCCATTTCTGTTCCTGCCCTGCTCACCTGTTCCCCAGACTAGCCTTCTCCCCAGACTGGCTTGGTCTAGTCAGAAAGGCACGAACTGATGAAGCCTCTTGGATGAGAGGCGAAACGTCTTCATGGATATATACCAAGTCCAGTTGTACTCGATTCAAATCCTTTGGATAACCATGACCTGGATGAATGAGAACATTCACACACACCTGTTCCCCATTTCCCTGATTGGTTCCCCATGTATTCCCCCCAGTTTCCCCGGCTCATTGTCAGATTATTAAGTGAAACGTGTCTCTTGTTTAGCTCATGTTGGCCTGGTGCTTCATTCCTTCTGTATCTTTTGTACCTATAACATCTGTCTGTAAGTACCTTGTCTCATTAAAGCTTTGCTGTATCCCAGCAAGACTCCACTGTCTGCATTTGTTCCTGTTCCTGCTCTCCCGTGACCATATAAACCGAACCAAAATGGAACCAGCAGATCTACTCTGCCTGTTGTATACGTGGGAGGATTTCTGTGTCATGGAACACTTTCCTTGGAGAAGAGTCAGTCTTCTTCCAAGTTCCTCTCCTCATTACCATCTGAAGGAGGGACCCTGAGTATGCCCAGGAATTGGCTTTTTTCTGGTGGACACTTCAGGACCAAGTGGTCTGCGAGCGGATGAATGGGACCAGAGATCTCAAGCAGGCTGCCCAAGGGCTGGACCGACAGATGCAACCGATCTGGAGGGCGACCAGAACGCAGGACTGAAGGGTGAAGCAGGTCTGGCGGACAGGCAGGAGGATGACTTGGAGGCCGGTGACTTGTATGGGCCAGTCGCTCAGGAGGTAAGCAATGTGGACAGGACCGCTGTTTGGGAGGTCGGCGACATGGACAGGACCGCCGTTCGGAAGGTCGGCGGCATGGACAGGACAGCCTCTCGGGAAGCTGGCGGCGTGGACAGGACAGCTGCTTGGGAAGCCGGCGGCATGAACAGAAGCCGGCGGCATGGACAGGGTGTGGACAGGACAGCCGCTCGTGAAGCCGGCGGCATGAACAGAAACCAGCGGTGTGGACAGGACAGCCGCTCGGGAAGCTGGCGGTGTGAACAGGACAGCCTCTCGAAAAGCCGGTGGTGTGGACAGGACAGCCACTTGGGAAGCCGGCGGCATGAACAGAAGGCGGAGGCGTGGACAGGATGTGGAAAGGACAGCCGCTCGGGAAGCTGGCGGTGTGGACAGGACAGCCGCTTGGGAAGCCAGCAGCATGAACAGAAGCCGGCGGCGTGGACAGGACAGCCGCTCGGAAAGCTGGCGTTGTGGACAGGACAGCCGCGGGTCCGTTCGAGGTGTTGGCATAGGAGGCGGGGCCACTAGAGACACGGGAAGCTGAGTCACGGGAAGCGGGGCCGCTGGAGACGAGCAACCTCGGATCGAGATCAGGCCAAGTGTCAGCAAAGGTAGGAACAAACTGGTCGTCGGCAGAGGTGGCCGACAGCTCGGGAACAGGCTGGGTGTCGGCAGGGACAGGCCGGCCACTCTGGAACCGGAAGGGTCTCCGTAGGATAGTTCTGGGCAGCGGAGACGCTGTCGTGCTGGGCAGCAGATACTCTGGGGGAAACATGTTCGCGATTCGTCGGCCGCCTTCACCGACGCCCCTCTTTGGAGCATAAGTAATTGTGGCGTAAGAATCATTATCTATGGTATAATTAAATGAATACACATGCTGATGTTCAACATTAAGCATATTTTCAAGGGTGTTAATCCTTTCAGAAAGGGGTTAGAGAGAGACAGCGAGAGAGAGAGAGAGATCTTAACTGTATTTGACCTCCACAAGTCTCTTTCGTCAGTTCTGACGGGGCCCTGGCCGGCTGCCTTGACCTTTCTGAAAACAGCTTTCCCCACATTTCATGCCTGTCCTGTGCTGCTTTATGAAGCCCCGGTCAGAGTTTATGGCTGATTTGTCGGCTGACAGCGAAAGCAGACCTGTGTGTGTGTGCAGAATGAGGTGGGCGCCATGACACTTGTGAGCATGGCTCCAACACGCCAGGCACCACGTCAGGACAGAAGACGACGCAACAGCGCCCCAGGGGACACGTGATGGGTATAACATGGGGGGAGGGGGGTCGTCTAATCAGTGTGATTATAATTTCATATTCATAACTTCATTCAGAAAACATCCATATTTAATCTTCATTTGAAGCCACCCACTAAAGAAGTTACTTCAGTAGTTTAAATTCACCAAGAACATGTTCTTCAGAAACCTCAAACAACTGCCCGGTTCATGTTTTGATTTGGGTTCGTGTAGATGTTCACCCTCTGGTTGGACGCCTTCACCGTTCATAGTGTTGATATATTATTCTGGCGTAGGTTTTCAATCAGACGTGAAGAGGTGTGATTAATATGCCTCCTGTCAGTAATGGCCCGTGTGCTGTGTCCCATCAAATAAGCGCGCGTGTTTCTTTACACCAGCTGCTCTCACACGGTCACACTGGCGCGCGCACGTGCACATTTCTCTGATTGGAAGTGTACTAATTAGGGAAAGCAGCTGGTGGAGTGTTTGGCTCCATACTGCTGTGCTGTGTTTACTGGCGCGCGTAACACTACTGCCCCCTAATGGTGAAGGTTCAAATTGGCGTCAAATTGATACTTAACAAGAAGGGAGCAGTGATATTGAACCGTGTGCAGGTTTTCTCTCCACCTCAGCGCTGCTATTGCTGATTTTAACCGATTAGCACACCTACAGCCGGAGAGGAGGATCAGTCAGTGAATTTTAGCCGGTGTAGTGTTGAGTTGCACAAAAACCTGCGTACGCGTCACCCTCAACGGCGCATAAGCGAGTGTCAGTGGTGTCGCGCACGGTGTATGTATTTGGGTGTAGGCATACTGCGGTCTCTGGTATGAGGTGCAGCGTGACGGAGAAAGAGAGCCTCGTTCATATTCAACAAGTCACCAACAGCAGAGAGCCCAAGGCTCAGAGCTGCAGGACTAAAGTCTTCCTAAAAAAAGGATTATGGATCATAAATCCATCCATCCATCCATTACCCAAACCGCTTGGCAAGCGGGGATTCATGAGCCCATTCCAGGACTCACTGGGCCCTGGGAGACCCCATGGACAGGCCGCCAGGCCGTCACAGGGCCGACACACACATTCACACCCAGGGACAATTTAGTACAGCCGATTCCCCTGGCCTACATGTCTTTGGACTGTGGGGGGAAACCGGAGCCCCCGGAGGAAACCCACACAGACACGGGGAGAACATGCAAACTCCACACAGAGGACGACCCCCAAGGTTGGACCACCCCGGGGCTCGAAACCAGGACCTGCTTGCTGTGAGGCGGCCGCGCTAACCACTGCGCCACCGTGCCGCCCTTTGTCGTCCTGTCCATAAATACGGATCATAAAGACATGCTGGGAAAAATGAGTGAAGAAGAAACGCACAAAGGAAGTCTTTGTGCGCTCCGGGCGAGTCCACGTGGGCTTGGGTGAGTTTCTGATCGAGAGGAGGACACAAACATGTCGAGTCCAATCCACACCGGATGCTTCGCAAGTGGGGAAGCTGTGGGTTTGGACCTCATGTAACCTCATGTAACGTTTAGGTTAATGTGCGCACAGAAACAGTCCTCGTGCACTCCACGTGCGGCGACCCGACTCCGCGTGTTGTAACGTGCGGACCACGTGAGCGCCGTGCGCAGGGCGAATGGACCTCGGCGCCGTGTGCCAGGTGATGACTCAGCGGCCCTGGCACACCTTTTGAACCCAGCAGGTGGCGCTGACACGTTTCCTCGGTAACGACAAAGAACAAAAAAGTAAAGCCTCCGTCTCCTCGGAGACGGAGCCCGCGGGAGACAAAAGGGCTGAAAATCCCACCACGTCTGTTTCCCAACCCCCCCCCCAAATGTCAACACACCCGAGTGGTCCTCAACCCCACAACTCTTCCAGATATAGAGGGGTTCACTTCGTAAAGCCCCGGGGAAACCGAGTTAGAAACCCGGCTCAGGTCTTTTTACATGTATCGGAGCAAGGCGAGTGATTGTAATCTGCTGCTTTAACTCCTGGATGAATAGATCACGTGCACGAGTGCAAGCACGCGCACACACACACACACACACACACACACGCATTGTTGAATGTCTTGCTCAAGGGCATTTCAGCGACAGTGTTGAACCGAGCGGGTGCAGCAGCCCCCTGCATGCACGGCGTGCGTGGTGCTCTCCAGCCCCTCCTCCTGGAGGTCGGCGGGTCTGAACTGGTCCGTGTCGTGGCGCGTGACCTCTTGTTACGCCCGTAATCTGAACAGATTGGGGAGATTCGAACTAAGATTTCCTGCTGGATCCTTTCTAGAAGCTTCGCGCGTTTATTTTCTCCACCCCACGAGATGTTGATCACTGAGCTTAAAGCAACACAGACATCTGGAGGTACGTCTGAGCACCCCTTAAGTCATCTTAAAAAACTGGCTGAGAGGTATTAGCCCCCAGAAGCCCGCCAAATCCCGACCG
Source organism: Lampris incognitus (assembly GCF_029633865.1). Classification (NCBI taxonomy): domain Eukaryota; kingdom Metazoa; phylum Chordata; class Actinopteri; order Lampriformes; family Lampridae; genus Lampris; species Lampris incognitus. Next base: position 7,615,057 of record NC_079231.1, on the reverse strand, counting down.
AGTCCGAAGACTGAGATGAAGAGATGTGAAGGGCCAAAGGTTATTCTTCTATTTCATCATTTGTGTGTGAGTGTGTGTGTGTGTGTGCACGGGTGTGTGTACCTCCAAACTCCTTCAACTGTGATGACATACTCGAGGATTAAATCAGTTAGATAATTAGAAATGAAAATACATATTCATGAGTCGTTACATGTTGGAAGTAGACTGGATGAGGCGACAAATGCTTGTGGTAAGGTGCTGACACACACACACACACACACACACACACACACACATACGGAGACGTGTGGGAGTATCCGATGCACACACGTGTGCAGTATGTGTGTCTGCACAGTAAATACGTTGACCTTTCACCCTGTATGCGTGCAAATAGAAGATATGTGCACACATACAGCCAGGATACAGGCACATTTACATTTGTGTTGCAAATATTGACTGCGTACCTGCTGAAATACTGCTGCGCCATTTCTTGTCAAAAGGATTAAGGGTTTTGTGGCTGGCGAGACTCATTCTCCTGACCGCCGGGTTGACAGTAACTGGAGCTTTTCATGTCATAATGCTGTAATTTGGTCGTAAATTGGATTTTCCTGCATCACTGTGCAACACCGATACTGGATCAGTGTAGAAAGGGGGGCTATTACGATGGCTAGCCACCTCGGCAGAAGACAGGCGGGGGGAGGGGGGGGGCAAACAGATGGACAGAGGGGGGGGGGGGTGTAGAGGATCGGTCATGCTCTCTGGATGCAGGCGTAGGACTGGAGCGACCACAGTCATTTGTCTCCCACCCAGTTCTCCCATACAGAGATCCAGTGTTTGAAGCCAACAAAGGCCGCTTGTTGTCCTCTCATGTGAGGAGTGTATTTCGGACGGACAAAGGCACGTCCGCCGTGTCATGAGCGTCCTGACCGGAATGAGGAGAAACCGAAAGGTCGCAGGTCAGAGGTCGGGGGAGGCAATGAAGAAAGGGGCTGCAAAACGCGGGGCGTCGTAGCACACATAGTGTTGACAGGTGTGGGTGTAGCTGTGTAGCGTTGTGCTGAGGGGACACAACTGGGGTGTCCTGTTGGAGTTCAGCCCCAAATCCCCGATAACTGCTCAGACTTTATCTTAGCTTAGATTATTTGTCGTGACCAAGTGGGGAAAAAAACCCTCAAAAGGAAACGTGACAATGTCCTAATTTGGGGTCAAAGTTCACCGCTCCGTACGCGAGGTCTGCTGCAGGGTGTTGTGGGTAGACGGCTGTGCTTTAGAGGGTCACGAACGGTCTGATGGAGATATGTCTTTTGATAAAGACACCTGGTTAACGTCAGGGTGTCTTCCAGGTTATATATAAAAGGCGTGGGTGTACGGTACCTGCATACAGAAATACATCCAATTGGAACGAGGCGGTTTAAGTGTTTTGGGCACTCGTGCTTTCACCTGGCAACAGATTTTCATCTATTTCTTGATATCTTTTGTTTTTTGACATTTGCAACACTGACCCGTTAGCCAAGGCCTAGCGAGTTTAGTCATCCGTGGTCGTTACACTACCCCCCCACCCCCCCACCCCCGGCTTCAGCATATCAGCCTCCGGGGGCACGCGCTTCCGACGGCCTCCCGGTCTCACCATCCCACTTCTGACACCAATGTAGCGAATTCAGGGGGCAGCAAGGAGGCGAACCCGTGTGTCTCGCACCACGGGCGACTACGTTAACCGGTCAACTAAAGGGTCCGACCTGTTAGCCAAGGGCTAGCGAGTCTAGTCATCAGCTCCCTCGTGCCGCATTTCTCTGGGCGCACGCGCTCCCGATGGCCTCCCGGTCTCGCCATCCCACTTCTGACAACAATGTAGTGAATTCAGGGGGCAGCCGGGAACCGCCGCAGCCGGGAGGCGAACCCGGGTGTCTCGCACCACGGGCGACTAGGTTAACCAGTCGACTAAAGCGTCCGTCCCATTCGCCAAGGGCTAGTGAGTCTAGTCATCTGTGGTCGTTACACTACCCCGCCCCCGGGGAAGCGCGTCCCCACACTTCAGCATATCACGCGCTTCCGATGGCCTCACGGTCTCACCATCCCACTTCTGACGCCATCCATTATCCAAACCACTTATCCGGCTCTCGGGGTCACGAATGACCAATTATATATATATATATATATATATATAGAGAGAGAGAGAGAGAGAGAGAGAGAGAGAGAGAGAGAGAGAGAGAGAGAGAGAGAGAGAGAGAGAGAGAGAGAGAGAGAGGGATGGATGGATGGATAGATAGATAGATAGATAGATAGATAGATAGATAGATAGATAGATAGATAGATAGATAGATAGATAGATAGATAGATAGATAGACAGACAGACAGACAGACAGACAGACAGACAGACAGACAGACAGACAGATAGATAGATAGATAGATTTATCCATTTTGACTGACTGATATTTTCGGTACGTACATACTCGGTGATGACGGGCACTCGATTATTTCTCCTATAGAATGAACATTTGGAGTCGTCCTCTATTTAGACCTGTTGATTTGCACATTTCAGCCTCTGTCTGTTTGGCTCGGGCAGCCGTGGGCCTGCCGGGCTCTTTGGGGAGCGCCGGGCACCCGTCTGGCCAACCCCACCGCTAAAAAGGGCGTCCTCATTAACATGCACAGCCATCCGCTTCCTCTGAAACACACCATTGTTAGCAAACAGATGCCTGAACACAGCTAACTGCTGAGGGGCATGGTGGGGGACTGGGAATACATAGATAAACGGTATATGTTACACTCTAAATTGGCTTGGACCGGAGTGAATGGCCATATACAGAGAGAGAGAGAGAGAGAGAGAGAGAGAGAGAGAGAGAGAGAGAGAGAGAGAGAGAGGCACTTGACATTTAAAGGCCTGTTGGTTTGTCTCGCCTCATTAGTTGAGCCTGTCGTGTTCTGCAGGTATTTATCTTGACAAGACCTTCTATCGCTTCCCAATAGCTGCCGTTCAAAACCCGACAGCCTGTTAAGAGTTGAGCAAGGCACCAAGACAGTCAGGGTTAGAGGTTCAGCCCCCACCGGGGCCACCCGTGCTAAAAAGCGCTCACAGGTATAAAAGACATATTATAATCTACTGCAAGATCACATTTGATACCGTGAATGTGACGGGATTCGGAGGTATAAACGTAATAATAGCAGGACAGGATCTTAGTCATTCCAAAATTACTGTCGTTCATCTCAGTTGTGGAGACACAGTGACATGTCAGAAACAGTAGAAAGCACTCAACCGTACCGTCATGACTTTACTGTAATGTCTTCACGGTATAGTCACAGTCGACCTGAGTAGCTTTACTTCATTCCCCCCCCCCCCTTTAAACTAGTGGTTAAGTCAGACAGTAATGGCTGGTGTAGTGGAGTGAGGGGAGGGGTACGAGCTGATTGGCCGGCTCGGGCGACTGACAGCCCAGCAGGCCACACAGCCTCGCCTCCCCACCCGGCTGCCGAAGCCTGGCTATAAAAGCGTCCTCTACATCCTCAGCATCTACGCAGTCTGGATCCAAACGGTGCAGAATAGATTAGTGTAGAACTCTGACCCAGAGCGAGAGGTAAGTTTGAGTCTGGAGGCTGGAAGTAGTTCAGACATGATGTGGGCGATGGGAAGTGTGCTGCAGAAAGACGTTTGCACCGTCACCCTTTTTTTTTTTATTATCGCGGTAGACGTTAAAGTGCACACGTAGGGGCTGGTGCACATGAGAGAGATTGAGGTGGTTGTTAAAAAAAATCTGTTTTCCAGGTTGGTTGCGAGTGATCTGAACCCTTTCTTCTCCGTGTCTGGTTTTCTGTTTGGGAGACCTCCATCCTGTAACGTCAGGACGAGGTCTAGACATCAGATCCTGGTCGATTTGGGCGTTTTGTAAAGCCGACGGTTGCAGGCGGGGGCTTGTCGGGGCACTGGCCATGTGTGTTTGGCTGTCTTTCAAACGAGAAGGGGGACAGAGGACGGAGTTTATTGCCCCTGCACATGTCTCCCTTGAATGACAGCTGATTTTGTTAGGCGTGTATTATTTTTTGGGGGGGGGGAAACCGACACGTACCACCCTACGCTCGGTGTTGGCCGCCGCAGAGGGGATCGCAGCGTCTTTAAGCGTCTCGGTTTTGGAAAATCTTTGGATGCCTTTGAAATAATGTTGACTCTTAAAAGCAGTGTGGTGCTCATGGAAAGTCTTTTTGCTTAAGCCTTTTGATAAAAAGTGGATCGCGGTGCCGCGGCCTGCTGTCTCCTTTAGGCAAGAGCACAGATGACCATGACTGACCTGGAGACCTCCATGGCCACCATCATTGCGGTCTTTCACAAGTACTCGGAGAGAGAGGGGGACAAGCACAAGCTGAAGAAGAGCGAGCTGAAGGAGTTGCTCCACGACGAGCTGCCCGAGCTGATGGGGGTGAGTCCAAGTCTGAGAGGACACAAACGTCTGCCTGCCAATCACTGTTCCATGTGGAATGAGCTAACGAGTGTGACGAGGGTGAAACTGATCTGGGTTTAGCCGAACTGCATAGACATGACTTGGACTGAGCTGACTTGAAGTATACTTTAATTTAAATAACTGGGGTTCACTGGGTTCATCTGATCCGAGGTGAACTGGACTGGACTGGACTGAACTCTTCTTCTCTGCAGATAACAGAACTGATCTGCACTGAATGATGCTGAACTGAACTATTTCCGAGCCCATCCAGTTGAGCTATTGACGTATTGGTAGAAACTGGATTGTAGCTAATGGTTTTGTTTGTTCTCTCTCTCTCTCTCTCTCTCTCTCTCTCTCTCTCTCTCTCTCTCTCTCTCTCTCTCTCTCTCAAACACACACACACACACACACACACACACACACACACACGGCAACCCATAGCATGTCAAAGATCAATGTCAGTGATTAGATTGGCGCTCACTGGTTCACGGTTTGATATCTATCTCTCTGTCCATCCGTCAGCATGTGAAGGACCAGGCCACGCTGGACAGCCTCATGGAGAGCCTGGACACCGACGGCGATGCTGAATGCGACTTCCAGGAGTTCATGACCTTCATCACCATGGTTACGGTCTGCTGCCACGAGTTCTTTGAGCACGAGGACGAGTAAGGACACTGGCGAGCGTGGAGGCAAGGGGAAGGCCGTTAAGATAAAAGGAGGCAGCATAGCAACACAGAAAAGGGCAGAAAGCTAACACCGCTGTGTTAGCATGACGCCGTGGCCGGACAGTTAGTCTACTCCACATAATGGCAAGTAACCCATCATTATTAAACACCTAGTCGGTGATACTGTCGGTTAATATGAAAGGTAATCAGTTATCACCTAGAGGTCCTGTTCTCTTCTAAACATCTAGTTAGCTGGTAGAATAGTGGTCATTCTACCCCAGCTGGCACTTCAACACATAAATATGCCACTTAATTAGGAATGTATTGCTGTTTTGGAAAATTGCGACAGTGCCAGATGGGTTTTGAATGTGGCTTGTTAAGTTGCTTAAGTTGTCCAGCTTGAATAGTCGAACAAGCCGATTAGCTGGTGTAACTCACTATTTTATTTTCTAGAAACACCCGCCAGGGGTAAACCCTTCCCGATTGGCGGGTGGAGTAACCGTAGCAACAACTGAACGTAATGAACTACCTGGTAGAATAGATAAGCAGCAGTATTTGTGCCGCCTGAGGACCTGATTGAGAACGATCGTGATGGGGAAATCCAGCCATCCTTTGGACGTCGGTCCCCCCCCCCCTCCTGTGTAAAAATCAGCTGAATCACATAACAGTTTAGAAATGCCGCCTGCCCCTGAGGCCGGCTGGCTTGTTGGCCTGCCTCCATGCCGGGTCGGCTGGTGCTGACCCTGACCGTAGCCTCATTTAGCCGTGCTGGCCTCAGAGAGACACACGCGAAGGAACAACACACCCCAAATCACGTGATCTGTTCTGCTCGATGTGCATAACCTGCTGTCCGTGTGAAGCTTAAGCGATAGATTAAAGCAACGTAGAGGAAGCGGCGTGGCTTGTCTGTACGGATGTGAGCATGTGTATTTGTGTATTTCTAATTCTGGAGAACCGGATTGTTCGGCTCTCGGCGAAATGATATGGAAATAAATTATCTCTGTGTGTCACGTAGTCGGGGATGTTTTGTGGCGTGTCATTGAATAATATAACTTACTCACTTGAAATGACAAGGCTGTCCGTCCCGGATGAAATAGCCACCACCTTGTGGGAGAAGAAGAGCGCTTTGAATAAAAGAAATAAAAGTTACCATGCACACAGTAATGCAACACAATGGCAGTGGGCTAACAAAATGACGCCTCTTTAAAAAGGCCGGAGGAAGAGATGCACTTTGACTCGTGTTGAGGGTTTCCCCCCCCCCCCCTTTTCCAGAGTGATGGGAAACTGCTGCTGGGTAACTTTGGGCACCAAAGACCCTTAAAAAAAGCAACTATACGTGAAAAATGGAGCCCTGATATTGTGAGAGTGTCTTCACGGAGCATTATCAGCCTGGCAACCTGAAATGTCAGCCAACAGCTCACTGTTTGCACTGCAGCCCCTCTGGGCGGCTTTTACTTGTACAGCACCCATGTGTCCTCTAGATGGCAGCCTAGCGACACGAATAAACTGATGGGCTGGGGTCTTCACGAGTGAGTAGCTTCAGAGAAGAAACGTTAAATATGATCAACTGTAAATCCCTAACTCATCTAATAATGAGACTGATGTAAAGCTATGCATGTAACACCTGCCATGTCGTGTACCCCAGTATGGTGTAACAGCATTAGTATAGTATAGGAGTACAAGCAGTAGTATATTAGCAGTACAGTATATCATTATAGGATATTATATTAGTTGGTCATTTCAGTGGGAAAGTATAATATAAGTACATTACTATAATTTATTTGTATCTTTTAAGTTATATACAATAACTGTAATCAATTTATTAGTACTATATATATATAACAATTATATATATGACAATATATATGATGATAATAATAACATATGGTACAATATGTAATTTATTGCATATTTTGTGTATCTTCCACAAATTGGCTACTACCCTTTCTATTCTATTCCATTCAGTTCTAAGAAGTGTGGGCAGATATAACACACACGCACACACACACACACACACACACACACACACACACACACACTTCTGTAAGAGTTTTCAAATGTGGCGTCTTACCGGACAACTCTCTGACCAGGCGTCCGTGGTCACATGAGAAGAATCTGCTCGCTGATATCTGCAGGAGTGAGGAGGTCTCCCGGGGTCTGACAGATCCCTTGGCAGGCAGCACATGTGGGCCACACCCATCCTAATGAGTGTGTCAGAGGGATAGAATAAGAGGGGGGGAGAGAGAGAGAGAGAGAGAGGTTGGATGGGCGACCTCTCGTGCTCAGCGGAAACACACCGTCACTTTTCTGTGAATTAAGGAGCGCCTGTTGAGGGGAGCCGGTAAGTGTCATGGACTTCTTTTTAAATGGTTTTACATCTCATCTTCACCTGGGTTTGTAGGGAGATCCTATTCTGCGAGCCGAAGAGGCAGTATTGACCATGCATTGATGAAACAGGCTATCGTATACACCATACTGCACATGGTGCTGTGGCCAGAGACGGGGGCATGTTAAGTCCTTTCCCCATGGAGGAACATGTGCTCCTTACATGGGTTTGAAACCCATCATGGCTGCTACCTCTCTCTGTAAGTAGGTGAAAGTAGGTGGTTCAACCTCTCCAAACTGATAGGTTGGATGCTTTAAAACAGACCAAGCACCTGCTGCAACAACCAATCCGGCCTAAAAGGGGGACAGAAACTAAAGATATCTTTAAATAAGCCCGTGAGGAAGCTACACCGGCCTGGCTTTCAGAAGAAGCGGAAAAGTTGTTCGTCAGTGTCAACCTGTAATCTCTGAAATGGTGTTTGCAAATTCTGTTCTTGAAGTGTTGTGTATCCATGCAACATCAGTGTGCACCATGGTGTACTTATGATCTCCTTAACTGGGAATTCTTTCGAGTTAATGCGAGGTACATGTTATCGTCTCATCTATTTGTCATTTAAGATCATTTTCCAGGGAATTCTTCTACTTTAATAACGCCATAACCTGCTTCTAGTAGTAACAGGGTGGAGGTGTGTGTTTGGCTTAGCAACTTGCTGAGTCGCTGAAACTGAGTCGATTTAAAACACAGATTACCAACGTTATAAACAACCACTAGCAAAGAGGTCAAAGGTCAAACTCGTGACGTCTCGGCAATTGGTGACGTCTCCATCCATTCATAAACCACCGAGATTCAGGCCTAAATGTTTTCGTTGCAACCAATCGTCGACGAGAACAGTGAATGATAGAGGGATGAAACAGACGGAGGAAAAGTGTGAAACAGATCAGGATGAACAGGAAAGGTATGTGCAGAGTGGTGCATGCATGGCATGTCTGCAGCGTGGTGCCTGCATGGTGTGTGTGCAGAATGGTACATGCATGGTGTGTGTGCATAGTGGTACATGCGTGGTGTGTGTGCAGAATGGCACATGCATGGTGTGTGTGCATAGTGATACATGCGTGGTGAGTGTGCAGAGCTGCACATGCATGGCGTGTGTGCAGAGTGGTATATGCGTGGTGTGTGTGCAGAGCTGCACATGCATGGCGTGTTTGCATAGTGGCACATGCATGGTGTGTGTGCAGAGCTGCACATGCATGGCGTGTTTGCAGAGTGGTATATGCGTGGTGTGTGTGCAGAGTGGTACATGCGTGGCGTGTGTGCATAGTGGTGCATGCGTGGCGTGTGTGCAGAGTGGTGCATGCGTGGCGTGTGTGCAGAGTGGTACATGCGTGGTGTGTGTGCAGAGTGGTGCATGCGTGGCGTGTGTGCAGAGTGGTGCATGCGTGGCGTGTGTGCATAGTGGTGCATGCGTGGTGTGTGTGCAGAGTGGTGCATGCGTGGCGTGTGTGCAGAGTGGTACATGCGTGGCGTGTGTGCAG